>NC_081811.1:237500-537500 GCF_030704535.1 Vitis vinifera | reverse complement strand
GTAAATAACCCAAATTCAGCACTTGGAAGTACATGTATGAAATTCGAGAAACAACCCCACCAAACAAGATGCAAAATTTAATTGGTGTATGAAAAAAAAGGGGACCACATAGAAGGGGATAAGAGGGCAGCAGGCAGCAGCTTTACAGAATTAAACAAGAAGATACACGGAAGGAGGGCTGTCCCAGCTCCACACACACAAACAGACGTACGTGTGACTGTGCGAGGTGTTTAAATGGGTGATGGCGAGGTGTGTGTGGGCCTCTCAAGTCTCAACCCACACGTGGTACTAGACTTCTGGTAAGAAAATGCCACTCTACCAACTGCCCATGTCCCCCCCACCTCACTTCCCTCCCTGTTTCCTCTTTCGTCTACCTCTTCATTACTTATTTCTTGTCTTTGCCCATACATGTTTTCCTCTTCATAACTTTGGAACAACTAGTACATGTTTCGGATCTAAAAAAATAGTTTTTAAGAACCGTTATTAATTAATTATTATTTAAAAAATAAAATTTTGTATTGAAATATAGTGTAAATTTTTTTAAAATATTATTTATTTTTTAATTGTTATTTGGAATATTCAACAAACCCACTACTAAAAACACTTCAACTTTGTTCTAAAAGATAATATATTTTTTAAATGATTTTTTTATCAAGCATATTTTTGAAGTTAGAAAATTGTTTATGATTCTTAGAAATATAATTTTTTTTTTCAAGATCAATTTTGAAATAGTTCCTTAATATATGTAAGTTTTTTAAAACAATTCATTGTTTGAACTTTAATATAGAAAATGATTTTCTCGTAGGACTTATTTTTATTAAGGTATTTTATACTCATTATAATTTATTTAAATTATTTTTTGAAAATGGTTTTTAAAAATAGTTTTGAAAATGCTCAAATACTCAATGAATAAATAGTTGAAAACACCCTAAATTTATTTTAAAAAATAATATGTTTTTGAACAAATTTTGGAAAAATTATTTTTTATCAAAAGTTTGTTCACTGTGTTTTCTAAATTAGAAAAGTGTATTCTATTTTTAAAAATAGAAAATTAGTTTTATGAATAGTTATCAAAAAAAAAAATGTGAAAACACCTTAACTTTGTTGGGAAATTATACCATTTTTACAGTAAATTATCAAAAAATTGTTTTTTTTTTAAAATAAATGAAACTTATTTTTAAAGTTAAAAAACAAAAATTTTAAAGACAATATTCAAAACATTTATTTAAAAATAGTTTTAAAACGGAACTCAAAAGTTTAATATTATATTAATATGTATCAAACCAACTTAGGACAAAACCTTAATAATTAAAGTTGGAAATGTAACTTCATAATAGAAAGGTTTGCTTGTGTCATTTTTACGAGACAGCTAGATGAAATACTTTTTTAAATCTTTTGGGTGAAATTAATTTTCTCAGTTACCAAACAAATAATAGAAAAGAAATAGATTAGAAGGTCCCATTAAGCCCTCTTACATGCATGGGTGGGTGATGAATATTAGAGGCTATCACAGGCCTAGCGAACTAGCTTGGCCCCATGGTTGGTTCACATGCATGAAAAAAAGTCAACAAAAGAGTAAAACCACTCTTGATTTTGACTTGGAATGGCTCAAGCCCAACCTTAGGCCCAAACCCAAAACTCCAATTACTTTTAGTTTCATGGAAAAGTAGGTTTTTTTTTTTTTTTTTTTTTGAAAAAAATGGCCAATCTAGCTTGAGCTTAAGGCTATGTTTGTTCCCGGAAAATTTGAGGGAAAATGTAAGAAAAAGAAAATAGAAAAGAAAAGTGGAAGGAAAGAAAAAAATGAAGGAAAATAAAAAATAGATTTAAAATTAATAAATTATTTTTATATATTTCTTCAAACTCATTTCACTTAATTTCCTCCATTATATAAAGATTAAATAATTTAAAAATGTATAAATTTTTAACTAATTTTAATTATATTTAATTTTTTTAAAAAAAATTTATAATAAAACCAAACATAAAAAAACTATTTTCTTTTGCATTTTTTTCTTTCTTTATTATTTTTCAGGAACAAAATATAACCTAAAGTAGTATTTGGCTTAAAATTAGAGTCGATAACAATGATTATATATATAAATTTGACTTAGTTTTTGTTTCGAGATCATCATAAATTAAAATTAATAAATTAAACATCCTAAAATCTAATTATAGTCCAAATATTGACCTCGAAACCCAATTATTGATAGAGAGCACCGTATCTCAAAATTGGTAGATGAGAGTTCCTGGTGAACATGAAGGGTTACTTGCAAAGGAATGTTGATATAATATGATTGACAATTCAATCAAGTTGAGTATAATTAAAACTCTTATCACTAAATTAGGCATAACTACTGGGCTATCTCCCCATAACCCAACAATATTAATTGAGAAGCAAGCAATACAAGATGCATTCACACTAGGGATGTCGTGAAATTAGATGTAGATTCATGGTCACAGGTCAATGCCCATTTTATATTTTATATTTTATATTTTTATTTTTATTTATTATATTTTATAGTATTTATTTATTTATAGTACAAAAGGGTGGCAAATTCAATATTAAACGCCAAAAATAAATGAGTAGTCCAATTTCAAGTCTTGGCGTCACAAGAGACTATTAGAATGACCATGGAAACATGACAACTAGATTTCTTTTCCTTTTTTTTTGTTAGTTTTTTTAAGAAGCTTATTATTAGGGTTTTTTTTTTTAATGGTGAGAAATTTTACTAAAATAAATTAAATAAAAAGAAAAAATATTTCTTGTTCTGGTTGCTATTTATCTTTAAAAATTTTCAAAATTTAGGAAAGTTTCCCAAAGAAAATTTCAGATATAATTTAAAATTTTTGGGTCTAAGGGTATTTGAAAAATATATATTTATGTTTTTAGAATAAAAAATTATTTTTTAACTTCAAAAGTATATTTGACAAATTTTAGACTCAAAATAGGTTTTTAAGAATTTATTTTTAAAATTGGATGCCTTTTAGAATAAATTTGATATGTTTTTAGAGTTTTATTAGAGTTAATGAGAAATAATTAGAAACATGAAAAATGGAAATTTTAAATTATACATAATTTATATGATGCATTCATAAAAAATAAGTTGTGAATTTTCTATTTTTTATTTTTACATATTTGAGTTTTTTAAAATTATTTTATTTTAGTTAATTTAAAAAATTCATTTTTGAGAAGTATTTGAAAGAGCCCCCTAATTCCAGACCAACTGAGCAATAATATTTTCTCTTCCCTGAATAATTAACCACCGTCCAATGAATAAAGTACAAATATATCTGGTCCAACAATAATTGAATTTTACCTCTTACCCAAAACCCAAACCAAAAAATAAAAAATAAAATTTTTTTTTTCTGACATAAATCATGAGATGATGATTATGATCTCTGACCCTTGATTTTTCAGTGAGATATCCACGTGTCGAAATCCCAGATGAAGAAGAGGAGTCAGACTGTGGCCTGCAGAGCAGTGAGGAGGATCATAATTGGGCTGCTGCAGCTGCTGTTATTATTTATTAAATATTAAATGCTTAAATAAATAATAAAAATAAATTTATTTTTTGTTAAAAAAAAAAAAGGGCAAAGGAGGAGAGCAGTGGGCTACCCTGGAGCGGCGCACATGGGATAAGGTTAGAAGGAAAGGTGACAAAGGCAACAAGCTCACATGCAGAGTTGGGGTGGGACCCACACCTAGAATGAATCTCAGCACATGCTTCTCTTACACGTGGGTCCCACTCCCCTCTTAACCAACCACCGATTTTTTGGGCCGTCTTCATTTTCATCGCCATTTTTTCACATTTTTATTTTTCTTTTTTATAAAAAATGCAGTAATAGTAAACTACAAAAAGGACCCTTATATTTTCACTTATATTTATTTAAGTCATGTTTGAATATATATATATATATATATATATATATATATTAGATTAAAAATCCTATAAAAAAAAAAGTAGGAATTCATGTGTAAAAAATTCATACATTTGCCAAAAAAAATTAATTTAAGAAGGTAAAAAAATTTCATTTTTTGTATTTTTAAAATTCTAAAAAGAGCTTTTAAGAACATATAATGATCTTATATTTTATATATAAGTTTTTATTTTAAAAAATAAAAACCCAAAAGTGTATCAAGTTGTTACCAACTCTTAAACTATTTTTTTTAAGTAATATCAAACTTATTGATATCCTATTTTGTAAAATCTAGATTGACCAATTATAAAATGTCATATGTTTAATACATATCATATGAGTTTCGGCTTAATACTATCGAATATCATGTGTTTTGATATTAACATAATAGAGGACACATATCATCCTTGATCTCCATGCATAGATGAATCCATCATTTAGGTACTCCTTCCATAACTTTTATACGATAGTTTCATGTCAGTTAGATATAAACACGTATCCTCAAATCGAGAACTCTAATAATAAAGTGTCTATTCTATTATAATGTTATATATTGTTTTATTTGATATTATAACATTCAAATGCTTAAATCATATGGAATTTTAAATTATTATAATGGAAAATATTAATACAATAACTTATTTACCATTGCCCAAAAAAAAAAAAGATTTGAATTGAGATGTTAGAATATAAAGAGAATTTTCCCATAGTGCTACTTGATAGATGGTACAAAATATTAAAAGGGAAATTTTAAAATAACTCTTATACATTTGACTTCTTATCAAGTCCAAAGCACAAAACAAAAATTTTGAAAAAGAGGTAAAAAAAAATAAAAACCTAAATTAAATATATCATTTTGAGATAAGAGATTATTAAAGTTAGTGTAATTTATACTAAAAAATAAAAATAAAATGAAAATGAAAGTTTCTCAATATATAGAGATTAGGTTGGAAAAAGGTAAAAAAATATGTTGGAAGAATAAAAAAGAAGATGTCTCCCATGTGTGAAGTAGATTTGGGACCAAACACCACATAAAGGTTTGTCCATGGATGCCCTAATGGCAAGGCAGTTGAGTGTGGCTTTCAAATATTAATGCAAATCTTTCTGCTTTTGTGTTCAAAATATTTTTGGGGCACAACCCAACACTTAATGCTGCCAACATGTTTTCTATGCCACCTTGTGGTACATAGGTTTGGGATTTTTCTACCTTATGTTATTAATGTTTGGATCTTCAAAAGAAAAAAAAAAGGAAGAAGAAAAAGAAAAGAAAGCCCTTCATATGTTTGGTTTTTGGAAAAATTTGAGGAAATACAATGAAAAAGGAAATAGAGATAAAATAAAAAAATAGATTTAAAATTAATTAATTATTTTTATATGTTATTTCAAATTCATTTTACTTATTTTAATTTTTCCATATAAAAATTAAATAATTACAAAATATATAAATTTTTAACTAATTTTAATTATATTTATTTTTACTTGATTTCTTTATAATACAATCAAATATGATAAAATCATTTTATTTAAAATAAAATAAAATAAAAATCTTTAATACTTTTTGGGAACCAAATATAACCTATGAGTTAAAATCAAAGTTTAAGAAGATTTTGAGGTAGCAAATCAATATAAAATCAAATGCAAAATTTAGATAATTGAAATTTATGATCATCGAATGAAGGTGTAAAAAAATAGAATTTACGTGGAACTAAAACATTCTTATAAAGCAATGAAACTATTGTGAAGATATAAAATACGTGTTTTTATCTTCAAAACACTTTGATATTTTAATTGATATAAGTTATACTTATTCCAAATTCTAAAGGAACATTAATTCTAAATATGTACTTTTACAACCATGTAATAAAATTCAATAAGGTAAAGAATTATGTTAGAATCAACAAAAGGATTACTTCCCTTTTTTGCCTTGCTTAATTAGGAAATAATTTGATAAACCAATTAATTGAAATCTCATGTGTGTGGACCACAAGTTTAATAATCAAATCATCACAAATATCCCAAAAATATGTGAGGAAAAAAAGAAGAAAGAAAAGTAAGGGTGCATACAACCATTGGAATAATATAAGAAAGAAGCCCTAGTGGTCCATGGACAACCAACATTTGTACCCTCAATTAATTAGTATACTGCATGTCTTAATGGTTTGATAGTTGTACATTCAAAAGAATCCACACCCCATGTTTGGTCAAAAATCCGTAGCCATGAATTTGAGAATGTTTTTTCTCATATGTTATATTACAAGAATCAATTCTATGGTTCTAAGTTGTTGTGTTGTACAAATCATTCATGGTTGGCAACAAAATTAAAACAAGATGCAAATCATAACAATGATTAAAAAAATGAAGAAAGATAGAAAAAAAAAATAGTTTTTTTTAATTGAATTTTCTTTGTAAGTGACGGTTTCTATAATACAGATATAGAAAGAGAGAAAGTCACAAGAGTCTGGTTAAAAATAAATAATATTCATATAGTTTAAATCACTTAATGTAAAAACAATATTAGATATTATTTTAATGTGTCCCTATTTTTATGAAACTAATTTTCAAGCAAAAATAGTTGAAACATCATTGAAGAGTTTGTAGGAATAACAAAATAGTCAGCATTAATTACTGGTTTGAAAGTGTCTTGTAATGATATGACATATTTAGAAAAAGTAATATGAGAATCCTTTGTCAAGAAATAAGAAAATCTTTCTATATTAGAATATTAGTTGAAAAAAATCATAAGCAAATTCCTAAGCCACTTAATATGACACAGAGAAGAATCAAAATAAAATCTTTCCATATGCTTAAAATTAAAAAGGGATGACACAGAGAAGAATCAAAATAAAATCTTTCCTAAAGCATTTAATGTTTTTATTGGCAAAAAAAATACTAATTATTTATTATAAGATTACGATTCACAAAATCCCATAACAACCTCACATATAATTCCAAAACTGTTCCAATAAAAAAGAGCCAGAAGAGTCATCCATTTCTTGATGCTATAATCACAATCAACAATATAACATTCTATCTACTAAATATCTTAAAAATATGTCTACAATGATAAAGTCTGTCTACATAATTTATTTAATAAATAAGTAGTTTTTTAATCAATCAACATAATACAAATTTGACCCGTATTGACCCATTTAATAATCTTATCGATTAACCTAATTATAACTTTAAATTATTTAACTCATATTTGACTCATTTTATTTTATTTTTCAAATGAACATATCAATTAGGTCATTAATATGTTTGATTGAAACATTAATCATACAGTCTTATATAATACTTACCTCAACCAAATTATTAAATAAAATGATTTGATTATTAAATAAGTTATATAACATGTTATTTATTTAATAATTAGCAGGTTTATATTCTTTACATAATTATTATTCATGTTGGTTTTTGGTTGACTTATGAAATAGAATGCATAAATTTTGACACAATACGAGCAAAACCCATCAACACGAATTATCACCATTATTTCAACGGTTGTAAATAAAAGTGTTTTAACTAAAATCACTTTCACATATACTGTTAAACCCTTTTACATTATGTGTTTAGTGAAGTCCATTCCTTGGGCAATGTTGGGCTTATAATGGTCCATACTTTATGCATAGATATTTTACCCACAACCAAAATGTAATCATTGCCACTTTTAATATCCTAACCTTTTCTTCTTGATCTCTTAATGTAAATCTTAGAGTAAATAAAATTAACTTTAAAACATCATCTTCAAAAGGGTTTCACTTTATCCATCCACCCACTATTCTATTAAGAATATACCCTCATCATTAACTCTAGAATCACACTCAAACAACTTACCAATTCCTCTAGTAATTTCAATAAAATCATTAGTATTATCATCATTAATAAAAATAAAAATAAAAAGTAAAAAAAAAGTTAAGAGTAAGGCAATAATGCTTAATCTTAATCCAAATATTCCTAATAAAATAATAATAATAATAATAATAATACATAACATACGCTTTACATTTTCTCTTTTATTATTTCAAAAAACGTAAGTGTAAGAAACCAACAACCCTCAATGATTTAACAAAATATTAGTAGATAGATGAATAATATGAATTAATAAACACAAAAAGAACTTAATCTTGAATATCGAGTTCAATTTCCAAATTCAATTCAACAAAGTCAATTTTGAATGTAGTTCTTAATTTCTAATAAGCCCCAATGAATCTCTTGATAACCATTATTATTTAAAAAAATAAATGAAAAAAATGTTATAAAATACTGTAAACCAAACCTAAATCAATCCATGAAAGAGTCTCTCCATATATAATATTACACAAATTAATATCATCTACAAATAAATAGGTTTCATATAGACCAAAGACCACTCTATAAAAGAAACCATTATTATTAGCTACGCACCATATCCCATGCGAACAATAATATTAATATACTTCCTTTTGTTTAAGATTAATTTCCAAAGGATAAAGTCATTGTTTTCTTTGTTTATAAAATTTGGTTACTTTGTCAACAAACTAAACTATTGTTCTACTTTAGATTAAAAAGTGAAAACAAGAAAAGGGTTGGTGACTTGTGCTTAGTACTCATGATAAACTTGGATCCAATAATCAAATATGCTTTCATTGCATCTATATAAAACAAAGGAAGATTCATGGTTTGGTCATGAGAAGTTGATTTAAATCTAGATAAGTCAAAAAAAAGTTAAGAAAGAAATCTAATGCCATCTTTTCGATCATAATGATGTTTATGATTATTTAGATGTTCTTATCCTACTCCATGGATTGAATTTCACTCTAGAAGTTTGGTTGATATTTGTGAAGTTATTGAGGAATTTGAACAATATTTTTTTCTCCTTTTTAATAGCATAAAAAAGGAGACAAGCATGGGAAATAAAGAGAAAAACATAGTTTTAGATTATTGGAAATTTATAACAAAAAATTGTTTTTCATTTACTTCTTTCTTTTACACATACTTCTCTTATATTTTTGTCTTTGCACATTTGTTTCTTAATGGAGGAAAAATATTTGTCCTCCCATTTAGTATTTTACCCTCAAGGAAAAAGGGTTTGAATAAAAAATTTAAACACTTTTCTTCTTTAGGCCATTTCTCAACTTCAACAAGTTTGTAAAAAATGACATAAAAAAATATGATTAAAAATATTCATAAAATATAAAACATGGGTTAAGATTTAATATTAAAGGGTACTTATCGATGTTATATTTGTCTTAGTCCAATCTTAGTTCAATAGATATAAAATAAATATAATTAAAACACGGAGAGTGTGGTGATGAATTGCTTATAAAATTTTAGGTTTTATTATAGTATCAGTATGATACACATCAAAAAATTTGATCAATTAATTAATATTACATGCACTTTATTTATTTCTTTATTTTGAACTGAAGTTTAATTTCATTATTTTGTATTTAAATTAATCTCATTTGTTTCGTAGATTTAAATCT
Source organism: Vitis vinifera (assembly GCF_030704535.1). Taxonomy (NCBI): domain Eukaryota; kingdom Viridiplantae; phylum Streptophyta; class Magnoliopsida; order Vitales; family Vitaceae; genus Vitis; species Vitis vinifera. The sequence goes on along the minus strand of NC_081811.1, from coordinate 528,117 downwards.
CATCATATGTTTTTAACGATTCAAATAGAATTTTTGGCAGGCATTGTTATTATAAAGTTTTTTATAGAATATAAATGCATTTAATTTTGTAATTCTCATTAATTATAAAACTCTTTACACGAGTCTTTCACATGGCCTACCACAAAAGGCATCCCTTTCCCACTTTCGATATTAAATAAATGCGTGCAACCAAAGGGGTCCCTAGTTATTGACAAACAGAAAAAAATAAATAAATTGAGGATTCAATTAATCGGGCCGATCTTTGCGATAAAAAAGCGGGCGTGGTAGCCCCACAAAACACAATCATAGGACGCTAACGTCACCGTGTTGTCACCAATCCCAGCAAGGTTGGAAAAATCCAGCTCACTAAATCCACCACGTGTCACCACCTCAATTATCGAAACCCAATAAAGACAATGCACCCATCCGTATATTAATACCACTAAAGCCCTCAACACCCCGCTCCCTCTTCCTCTTCCACCATTATATTATCGTCGTCTTCTTCTTCTTCAAAACTACTTTCTCTCATTAACTTTCTTTCCAATTCAATTTCTGACTGCTGTTCTTTATACAGAGCTCTGAAATATCTGTAGAAAGTGAGGTAATATCCATGGAAGTTGCCCGGAAAATGGCAACCATGCACGGCGAGGAGCGGGAAAAGCCCGACCTGAACTTGGAGGCGACGGAGCTCCGGCTGGGGCTGCCGGGAGGAAGTGAAGGAAGTGAGGTGGTGAGGAAGAGAGGGTTTTCGGAAACTGTGGATTTGAAGCTCAATCTGTCCGGGAAAGAAGCGGGTGTTGATGACAACAAAGTGAAGAGTCTGCAGAAGGAGAAGAGCAAGAGCCTTCTTCCTTGTGGTAATGATCCAGCCAGACCTCCGGCCAAGTGAGTTTCTTAACAGATTTTTTTTTTTTGGCGATTTATCATTTGTTTGTAGTATAATTTTGAAAATATGAAAGAAATAAGCGAAATTATTGTAGTGGGGGTTGTTAGGTGGGTGAGGTTTGGAGCTGGTTCATGGGATCAATCATGAATCTCTACTGTAATTTCTTTTCTTTTCTTTTTTTGGCAAAATCAAGAGGTTTTTTTTTTTTTTTTTGAAAACGACATAAAAGCCAAGTTTGCTTCCAAAAATTTTGAGAATATATATGAGAAAAAAAAACAATAAAAAAGAAAAATAGAAGAAATGAACAAACAAATAAAATTTAAGCTAATGATTTTTTTTTAATTTATTTTATTTGTTTTACAGAAAAATTAAATAATTTAGCATTTTTATTTTTATTTTTTATAATAAAGAAAACGTAAGAAAATATTTCTAGGTATCTTTTTAACTTTCCCTTAAAACCAAACCTAGCCCTATGATTTTTGCAAGTCACCATACCAAAATTTCAACAATTAAATTGAGGGAAATAAGCTAGAATTTATCAACCTTTTTGGCTTTGATTTTCTTCTCTTTTTTCCTGTTAAAAACAGTTGTTCTCATAATAAAGTCATTAACTAAAACCATACATAAAAATAAAGCAGGTGAATAATTCATGGAAATTGGAATTTTAGGGCACAGGTTGTGGGGTGGCCACCGGTTCGGTCCTTCCGGAAGAACATGTTGGCCGGGCAGAAGGGCGGCAGCGAGGAAGGGGAGAAGGTGAGCTGCAACGCAGCCTTTGTGAAGGTTAGCATGGACGGAGCGCCGTATCTGCGTAAGGTTGACTTGAAGATGTACACTAGTTATCAGGAGCTGTCCAATGCCTTGGGCAACATGTTCAGCTCCTTCACTATTGGTGAGTATAATGCCAAAAATTAAAGTGATAGAAGTTCTAACTCGATATATGTACTCAATTACTTTTAATTGGAAACTCATTTGACCTCAAAAGTGATAATATCTATATTTTAGGGAATAAACCAATGATGTGGGACTTTGAAAGATCTCGTAATCTTATAAAGATAATGAAGATATTGTGTCTATATTAAGGGTTATAAGCATGTTTAATTATGGTATGATTCTTTATTTTTATTTTTTGAAGGGAATTATGGATCACAAGGAATGAAGGATTTCATGAATGAGAGCAAGTTGATGGATCTTTTGAATGGTTTTGATCATGTTCCAACATACGAAGACAAAGATGGGGATTGGATGCTCGTTGGAGATGTCCCATGGGAGTAAGTTCTTCCAACCATGAGTTTTGGCTTAAATCACCAAAAATATATATATTAGGCAGAAAAATAGTTTTTGAAATAATTCTAAAAAATGATTATCAATTATTAATAAAAATAAAATTTTGTTTGCACATTCAAATATGAAAAACAATTTTCCTACCTTATCTTTGTGAGGACATTATACACTTAAATACTATGTAAAAGTCCCTAACTTATATTTTGTATTTCAATTCAACATTTTACAAAAATAACCCTGAAAATACCTCAAATTTATTATCAAGAATGATCTTTTCATATCAAATTTTGCAAAAACTGTCAATCTATAATTTATTTATCATGTTTTCTAAATATTACAAAAATAATTTTAAGAATAAATTCTAAATAGATCCTTTAAGTTATCTTATTTGGTTTAAACCACTAAGATATTAATAAATAACAATTGATAACATCTACCCTTTTGGTTCCATTCAGGATGTTTGTGGATTCATGCAAACGCTTGCGCATAATGAAAGGAAAAGAGGCGATAGGGCTCGGTTAGTATCTTCAAATTATTGCTAATTAAACCTTTCTATAAATGATATTTGAGTTTATTTTTAGAAATTTCTTATTTTCTTTAGGTATTTATGCTAATGCAATTTTTATTTTTATTTTTGGGTTTAATTTCAGCACCTAGAGCCATGGAGAAATGCAAGAATAGGAGCTAAGGCAGTGGCCACCACAGCCTGCTCCTTTGATCTTCAACGACCGAAAGGGCCAAGATGGATTGAGCAGGATGTTTGGGGGTGTGTAATATTATTAATTGTGGTTTGATCATATAAAACTTGTGAGATATTTGAGTATTAATTATGGACAGGACTAAGAAAAAAACCCAAAAAAAAAAAAAACTATTTCTATTTTGTGTTGCAAGACTGGGTCTCTATGCCTTTGTTTAATTAGCATTATGGCTTGCTTAATGACAATTATAATAATGTCCCATTATGTTGAATCTATTGTGTGTGTGCCTTCATCAATATCCTATTAAATAATTATCTCCACTCTTTCAATATCTGCACCCAATGTTTAAATGTCTATGGTCTTGTCTCAGAATCTTGGAGATTAATTTGGTGTTGTTTGATAACTTCTTTTAAGATATATTTTTTTGCTTTATGGAATAGAAAAAAGTTTTTAAATTTTAAAAAATGGTTTTTTAATTTTTCACATAAAAAAAAATAAATTTGAAAATCATTTTATTAAAAGAATTTTCGATTTTAAAGTATTTTCAGTTTTTTTTTTTTATATAATGTTATGAAACATGACTGAAATGTAAACGATATTTTAAAAACGTTTCGATTATACTTAAATGTTTTAAATAAATTTTGAAAACCATTCTTAAAAATTGGTTTTTAAAGAAAATGTTTTAAATAACATTAGGGAAACATACCAATTAATAATTTTTGAAAGCAAATAATATCTTTTCTGTTTAAAAATTCAATCTTTCAAATGGGATTGTTTGTAGGTGAAGACTCAAAATTGAGAACTGAATGTGTTCCATGCCATGGTTGAAGGAGTGAGAAGCATATCATGTGAATGTGGATGGAGCATCAATTATTTATTGCCCATTTGATTAGAAAATTGTTATATATATACATTTTTTTTTTTTTTGTAAATTTGTGATATGAATCTACAGGGTAGCCCATCATGATTAGTAGACTTGACCAGTGACTATGGTCCCCCTGTGTTAGTGGCCATTCATTGTTTGAAATTTGTGAATGGGTTATGCTGGTTGCTGCTACCACTACTACAATATGATATTCCATTCCATTCCATTTAATTGTGTATATTTGATCAACGTGAAATTAAAAAAATTTGTTGACTGAGATTTTCATTAGTGGAAATAATGGGTTTGTGTCTCTTTTTTTATTTTATTTTTAAGGGCTAGTGTAGAAAGTTCTTTTAACATAATAATAAAACAAGATTAACTTCTATAATATTTTATGAAAAAATATAAAGGTATGGAAATAGTCAACATATTGACTACAACCTCTCTCTCTCTCGTGTTCGTTTCAAAAGGTTAATTTTATACCATGTTTGATTCCTAGAAAGAAGACATTAAAAAATTGATTTTGTTTTTTTCATTGTTAAATATCATGGGAAAGAGTAAGAAAAATGCTCAAAAAGAGGGGAAAAAAAAAAGAAGCAAAATGTTCAAAGGGATTTTCCTTCACATTTTTACAATTTTCCCTTCATACATTCAACGAATAAAAAGTAGAGAGGCCCTCAAAGCCATGCTAAAAGTAATATTGCAAAAAGCATTCATCACAGCTTTACAAAAAAGGGAATTGAAGCTGAAAGCTCTTCTACTTCAAAGTTTTCAATTGGATCTTTTGTATAGCACCAATAAAAGGTCATAGGGTAGAGAAGTTTACAATTGGGTCCTTTCTATAGCCCCAATAAAAGGTCATAGGGTCAAAAATCTCTCTCTTTTCTTTTTTCAAAACATTAATAAATTTCATTGCTTCATACTGAACCCTTTTTATTATACCTAATCTCATTACTTCATTCTGAACCCTTTTTATTATACCTTCAGATTTGGCTATATACTGTAAAGATTCAGACTTTTTTTAATAGTTGGGTATGGTATCCACTAAAATTATACTCAAAACTCCTTGAAGGAGGACTCTTTATGTAAACTGTCAGAACAAAGGTTTTAGACATTCAAAAAAGACAACACCAGACTATACCATTACCACCATGCTAAAGTTGGTTTTCCAACATCCAAGTGGGGTGGCCACTGTTTACCAAATGGGAAGCAATGAATTCAATCATCTATTGATTCTTCCTGGACACAGTCGACAGCCCTAACTTTTCCATACTACACACTTAATATTCTGTATGTTGGTGTATTCACCATTGATGGAGACTTCCTCCATTGCCTGGATTCTTGGGTAGGTAGGTAGGAATAGGAAGGTATGATGCAAAAATGAAAGAAAAATTTAGTCCTTAATGGATTATGGAGCTGAAGCTTATGATCTTGAGCCAAAACCTTAATGAAGGAAAAGAAAATTCCAAAAGAAGAGCAAACCAGGCCTCTACTGCACAGTTGAAGTATCAGAGCCTGAAGCTTCATCAGGGTTTTGAGACTAAATTTGGGAGTACTGAACACTTTTAATTAATTCATAAGCAGCAGAGAACAGACAACTATCTCAGAAATCTCAGAGCTCTTTCTGCACAAACAAGAGTGGTGCAAGTTTCACGAAGTGTTTCTAGACCCCATTGTTATGTTTGGATCCTGGCAAATCCTAAAGAAAGGGATAAAAAATATCAAGGAAAATTATTTTCTTATATTTGGATTTCCCTCTCCATTTTCCTTAGATAAAGGTGAGGAAATTTTGGGAAAAATACATTTCTCAATCATTTTTTCCCTCACACTTTCCATAGATAACCAAACAAGAGAGATTTTTATTTTTTATTTTTAATTTTCCTTACCTTTTTTCTTTTCTTATATTTTGCCTCTTTATTTTCTTTTCCTCAAACCTTCCAAGAATTATACACAGCTTATATTTCAGCCAAAGCACCTACAAATACAGTGGAAAGAGCACTTTAAACAAGCGCATGCTATACAACTTTTAGGATTCAGAGACAAAGGAATCATAACTCGAAGACTAGCACTCCAGGCAAGGGCAAAGTGATATTCCATATCATGGTGGAATATCACTGTGAAGGTGTCTCCACCATCATGATTAATTTAGCCAACAGATTCTCTCTGGGTCATTCAAAGAATTTTCATATGATGCAAGAGGATAGATATTTCTGCAGAGGTGGTTTCTAGCTTCAGGTGGGTGCATAGGTAGGAAAGGGGAAAGTGGACTTCTTAGCTAAAGCGTCTGATGCCACTGAAGAAACTGTAACCTAAGCATGTTTCTTTCTTCTTCCTATCCTAACCTTGCTTGCATTGATTTAGGGATGAACTTCTTCTTGCTGTTTATTTCCTGTATGCTCCTTTCTTAAATAATTAAGGTATCGTTTTGTTAGTATTTTGGAAATACTTTTTCGAGAGAACTAAAATGACCTTAATTTCAGTTTAAAGTTCAATGGCAAAGGAAACTACAGAACCAAAATTAAATGCTAATAAGCTAAACTAGGGAAACAAGGGGATTAGATTCTGAAGTTCTATCCCTCCCTTTAAGGAACAAAGAGATCCCCTTAACACCAACTTAAAAATTTTCCTCTATGGGACTGTTTTCCATTGAATAAAAAGCAAACCCCCAATAAATAAATTTGACATATATACACATATATCCTAAGTTCACATAAAGAAAAAATTATTAGCTCCCTCAATTTGTTTTTCATTATTTCTATACAGTGGGTATCAATTTTATTTGGCATTGGGTTCAACTGACCTCATGACATTCATTCTCTCCTAGACACAGGAAGGATTCACCAACAGGTTTCAGAAATTCACTGACCTTATTACTAGGTCAGCATTTCTCTTTGACTTGATTATGAGCTCTGCATTGGGCCGATCATTGTATTCTATCTGAAAGCCAATTACAAGTTAAAAACTTGGAGGATCAATTAGGATTTAAAAAAAGGAAAAAAAAAACACTTTAATAGAGAGGTTTGATGATAAGGAGAGTGTCAAAGGAACTGATAAGAACCCAATGAAGCTTACCCGCCATTTAGCAATATCTGGGGGCTTTCCTATAAAAAGCAGAACATAAGCAGATCAGTACAGGACCATTTTTTTTCACTTTTACAGATAAGCAATTGCTTAACAATATGAGACTGAACACCTGTTGAAACATGTCTTTTTACAACTCGCTCCATAGATGTATTGATGTCAACCTCAATGAACCTAGACAAGAAATGCAAGGGATAAGAACTTAAGTAGGCAAAGCACAGAAACCACACCCACCCCCTTCTAAAACACTTAAATAAGATCATATTAAATTGTTAAGCATGAAGAATTTCAAGCTTAAGTTTGTGTCCAGGTGTAGCATAGAGTCTCAGCAGTATTACTATCATATACTTCTCTCAACAAAACATTGCTGCCCTCAAATAACCAAGGGAGCAATAATTTCCAGAAAGAATTCAATGCTTACCATTTCTCATCAAACATAGATGATACCTCCTTCCAATCCCCTTCTTGCAAGAGTAAATAATTTCCTTCTACTATCACTACTTTGTGCCTGCAAACAAGAAAAAAAGCTTGTTTGATACAGTATGGACAAAAGCCCCTACCACTTGGATAAAAGAGAGTTATGTGCTGCTGCAACCACCTTCACAAAATCAAACAGAACAAACAACCCCAAAACACCATGGCTGCATTCCCTCCACAAAAAAATAAATAAATAAAACAAAACAAGACAAAATGAAACACGAATACATGGAAAAGAAAGAAAAAAAAAACAAAGAAAAGGAAAGAGAGTAAAGTGGCCAAAATATAAATCAGTTAGAAAAAAGAACTAGTGTCCTTGATTCAAAATGGATTTTCCAAGGTACACATGTTGTACACCAACACCCATGTTGTCCCTCAATTACATAAATCAAAATTCCATGGTTACTATCATATGGACTGGATAAATGTTCATAAACACCCAGTTCATTATGAAATCAGCGGCAGCTGTTGATAAGATTATCTATGTGAAAGAAGTAAATTACTTACTGGAGGCTGATAAATATATCATCTTCAACTGGATCTCCAACACCATGATCAAACGATGGTGCATAAACTGACCCCTACAGAAAATATTGCTCATCATAATGCAATATGAGAAAAGTACTCATGTACCACAAATTTTTTATTTTTTATTTTTGAAAAAAAAAAAAAAAGATAAGTTTATGCACCAACCAGTTCTAAAGTCTCAACAAGAATAAAATGACGCAGCCAACATCAATAGCTACTCACCTCATGCCGCAGTCTCTTCAGACATGTCAGCAGTCGAGTGGGATCAAATGTCCATGGAGCTGATTGACCAATTGCAGGATTAAAACTGGTAATGTTTACAAGGTTTCAAATTAGTGATATCATAAATAGAAACCTCACCTCCCCTTCTTGCGTGGGCTTCCTCTGGATCCTAAGATTCAAGAACATTACTCAGAATTACAAATATCTGGAAAGTTTCAACTATGAAGCATTATGGTTCATATATATGCAATCATAATACCTAAAAGACAGTGCTTTAACATCTTATAGCACCTCTCATGGTAAAATCAAAAGTACATATATAGGACCACAGTATATTTAAAGTGCTTCATACCACAAAAATGATGCATCAGATTGTAGGTTCTTCTTTGTTTTATGCCATTCACAAAAGATGAATAAAATGATATTCCTTAAATGCAAATTAATATAGTAACTAATATTCTTCAAACCTAAATCCCCAAGATAACTCACTTTAGGATATTGTTCCAAACTCGTACTCTATTCTCGCTTGGAGTTCTCTAAATAAATTTGGATAAAGACCTTTCCCACAAAATTTCTTTAAAAATGATGTTTAAGACTCCTTATAATCTCATGTGTTACACCTCAAGCATACAGCATATTGATGCATCTAGTTATAACCAGTATCAAGATTGGTGATTTGTGTTCAATTTTTTTTTTCAACAGTTGCATCATAGTCTGTTCCTTAATAACATTGAGACTTGTTCCACAGCACTAGTGTTCTCTTGCATTTTATTTGAGGCTTTTCTGAGTTTATTGTCATTCAAATAGTGCTCTAAAGACTAGGAAATGCCCACAAAGTAAAGCAATGCTTTGGAATGGAAGTCAAGGTAGAAAACCAAAAAATAAAAATAAAGTAAAAATTTTGGGGAAGGCCAACCTCCATTGCATCCAGCTGATGACGATAAAGATGGAACCCATCCATGGGAAGAACTGCAGCAACATCTGGAGGCCCAACTTGAGAATCAAATGATGAAGCTTTTTGTGGCCATAACTTGTTGACACGCCAAGCTACTTCAGATGCTAGAGTGCTCTTTCCAGCACCAGGAGGACCAGCTAAACCCACAATACGCCTGCACAATATTTTACACAGATAATTCTTCTGAAAAGTAATAAAAAATCTTTTAATTGGTCAAACAGGAGCAAAAAACATGCTCTTTACAATAATTCCTAAATGATAAAACAATAAGTGAAACTAACATACAGTTTCTCATTGACTATTATCATGCAGCCCCTGTGTCCTATAGTTCAAAGCCTATGGAGAGAAAGCTGGGAACCACAGGTAGGAAAAGAATTGGAAATTTATAACCACACAGACATTCATAAGCATGTCCATGTAGACTCCCATAAACTCTAAGAGAGTTAAAACCCAAGGATGTACCCATTGAAAGATTTTTCCTTTGCAATCTAATTTCCTTTGCACTATCCTAAAATGACATGAGGGATGCTTTGGGTTGGTGCATGGACTTATGATTTGGGTCAATAGATGGGCAAGCCCAACAACATTTTGCCAGGGTGACTGGCGACTGCACGAACCGCTCAACCTCACTAGGACAAACTCCTGCACACAAGGATAGTTGTGTGACCCCTAACTATGCCCCTCCAACAGTCAGGTCAGTTTGGAATCTACCAACAGAGCTTGCAATAAACAACTGGCTCTAGGATAGAAGCTCAACTTTTGCACCAAATGGAGAGTGCGTTGTAGTCAAGCATAGGAGTTAGAGGGAGTCATACTATGAGAGATAAACAGGCTCACCCCCAGCTGGGGTCTGGGCATCCTTATGTAGTCTCCAATGTCCTAACCCTGGCTGGGTCAACGGTTACCTTGCTGGTGTATGGGAATGGAGCTGAGGCACCACAGATTAGACAATTCCGATTTCTCAGGCTGCGCCTAAGCCACTGTGTTAGGGCTGCCATTGGCTAGTCAATGTTGCTTCAGATGGCGACCAGTGGACACACTTGGGTCAACAGAATTAAACAACCCTATGGCTACATTCTCCTATGTAGTCCCCTTCAGATTTCAGACAGAAGGCCTTGATTGGACCTTGCCTCTGGCCAAAAGGGCTCCAACACCTCTTATGGGCTACTCCAAGGCCAATATGTTCTCAATTTGGCCCATTCGGCAGACGATGTCTCCTTCTCAGCTACGATGAAGCAGGCCCAGGGAGTGGGGCCTCAGGTTGCATGGTCTGCTCCAGATCCAAACTCACCCAGGAGTGGCCGGGCCCTTCTCTTTGCATCAGGAAAGAGGTGTCCAATAGTAAGGTACCAATATATCAATTCTCACATTTATCATCAGCATGTAGAGTGAGAAGAAAAAGGAAGAAAAGAGGAGCCAGACAATTAGGATAAGGCATTGTTGAGTGCTTGAGTCTGCAGTATGTTACTTAGCAGCACTGTTCAGTAATACAACATGCCAACATACTAAGATTGCTTGATGGGCACTTTTGAATGACACTTCATATATATAAAGTCTTATTTGCCTATCAAAAAATAATTATAATAAGATTGCTTGAGTCAAGAAGCTATAACTTACTTTAAATTAGGATTTGATGCTACTGCTGCAGTAGGAAGAAGACGTTCAGCCAAAGTATCATATATCTCATCCATACACCTTGAAAAGAAATGAAAACGACAGTTTAAATTCAAAGAATACGCATGATTGCATACACAACTGAAAAAGTGAACATTTTTTTTACAAGTAAATTTTTGTTCCCATTGGAACTTGAACCTAAAACCTCCCACAAACCCTCCACGACCTTTTTACTACTTGAACCAGGCCTCAAGGTCAACTGAGAAGTGAAAACATCAAAGTAAATAGTGTTCAACTTCCCTGCGTTTCATAGTTCATAGAAAATTGGATCATTAGGAAAACATGCTTGCTGTCGCAACATATATTTAAATCAAAACTACAAAATGACCATCTCACTTATAAATGTATGATATGAATCAAAGAGTTTCAGTTCAAAATGGTCTTTCATCCAAACAAAACATCCCTTGGGGGAATGTTTTGAAACTTTTGTTCAAAATAGCCTTTTTCTCGCTCATCCTTTGTCTTTCCATTTTTTGTTTTCTAAAATTGTTTGGAACCACCATTTCAAAATGTGGTTTCTAAATAATTTATATATATATGTATATGAAAAGGGCTAGTAGCCTAGTTCAAATAACAATTTGAAAACATGGCTAATACATATATTTTATTATTTTGTTGGGTTAAAGAGCCAATTTGACCCGAAATTATGAATCAAAGTTATAGCATTCAAATTCAGCCAGAAAAAATGACACCACTGTGATACTCTCATCATATTAAAAAAGAGAATGTGATTTTTTTTATTTACTTTATCTTTTCCTATTTAGCGAGGGGTTTCATGAACTTCTGAATCTAGTCATCCAAATTGAAAACCGGCATACCTGCCATCCACGACAGGGATTTCTCCCTTTTGACTACATGAAACCTGAAAATTAAGTAAGCCAATATATCACTAAAAATAACCATACCTATATTTACAATTCCTAAAATTCCAAAAATTAAGAAGAAGAAAATATTTTGATGGTTAGCAGCAAAATTTAACCTTCAAACAGCTTTCCCTTCCAAATTGAGACCTAGTCCCACCAAACAAAGGTTGCACACTTCGTCTAGTTGGTGAATTGAGCACGGAACATCTATACGTTATTGGAACCTTCACCTTTCTTAGCAGAAAAAGCTCTGCAGATGAGTCACCCCTCTTAATCAACACAAACCAAGAACAATTATCCAAAAAAAATAAGCGATCAAACAACACAAAACCTAAACTCAAAGACCCGAAACAAAGATAATTTGAATGAGTAAACTTCAAACATGTTTCAGTTTCTTCTTTCCAAAAAAAAATTACTTTCTCTTATGAGTATCTGGTCTTGGCCCTCGTTTTGATCCTTTGAACACGAAATTTCCCCATATCAAAGGCATTGCTGCAAAGAATCGATATTTTGCTTTACATAAAACATAAAACATGTTTCGAAAACAAGATACGCCTCGAAACTGTCATTTGATTACCAGATCAAACACATTATTCTTCAATTAATAAAAAATTAGGGCTGTGGATGCATTTTTTATATGAAATTTACAATTTTGCAGTATGTAAGGAAATAACGCAAATTTATCTGAAATTGTGGGGAAAAAACGAATAGAGAATTAGGAGAAGAAGTAGACCTGATGAGGAAGAAGAAGACCAAAACCCTTGTGAGGATGTTGAAAAGGAAGCGACCTCCATATTTGGACGTTAATACTGTAGAGTGAGAGAATGAAGAAGAAGAAGAACGTGGCGTCGAGTTTTTCATCCCAAGTACAGGAGGAAATTATTAGGTGCGTTTTATTAAAATTCCAAATTGATCCTCAAATTTTATGAATATTACGGTTCGACCACATTTACCTTTTCAATCTCTGCCATTAAAATCTATGTTTTCTGAAGTAATGGTCTAAAATGACCTTTACCACGTGTACTTTTTGAGTGTATAAAAAGTCGATTGAAAGGATAAAATAATCGATCAAACCGAATTTAACGGTTGATTGGATCAGAAAAACATGATCAATTAGGTATATATTTTTAAGTTTTATTGATGGTATCCTAATTACTTTGCTCTCATTTGATTCGAACTTTATTCAACCATTTAGATTTTAATAGTTCAAATTTTTTGTTCCATAGATATCACCACGGTACCTTAATATTTTTTAATGATTTTGATTTTCTAGATGTAAAATCAAATTAAGCGGCTTTGATGCACGATTTTCTATTTAAAAGAGAGATAATAACTAAAGTTAAACCAAAAATTATATATATAAACTTATAATATATAATACTTATTAATTATGTTATTAATGTTAATATTATATCCATCTATTGACACATAAGTCATGTTATAGTGCAAGCCTTTGGTATTTATTCAAATAATATCTACTTATAATTTTTTTTTACCCAAATTAACAAAATAAAAAACAATTCTTCTAAAAAATCATATGACAATAGTTTTAAAAAACGTTTTTTAGAATCACTTTCTAATCAAAATAATCATTAATTATATTGATTCAGTTTAATTTTAATACTCAAAATCAAATCAATCAATCTATACTTGAACTTTTATTTAACAAATTTAGAAATCACATAAAAATCGAATTTAATACAAATTTAAAAATCATATATCTTAAACCCGTGACTTTAATAGTTGTCTGACTGATTGGGGGCGAATCCAACAACTACTTTAGTTGCCTGATTGACGACCAACACCAATTGTCCATTTTCCTTGGGACAAACTCCTGCAAACAAAGGTAATTTTCAAGGAGATATTATTGGATTCGCCCACCAATCAACCCTATCCAATAGTTCGTGTACCAACAATCAGGGAATGGGAAATGGGAAATGGGGAACGGACAAGGCTATTTATAGCAGGGCCTTGGACACGCAAAAGAAATCAAAACAGAAGCTTGCACACAAATGCGATGACAAAGGGAAATAAATTCTTTATTTGAGAGGCAGGAAGAGCCGATAAACTTAAATGTTCATGCCATGTCTCTTCCTATGTCAACTTGACTTTGAAAATGAAACAATATTTGTTTTGGGATGTAAAAGAGGGTAAGGCACTATTCAGTGGGCACCAGCACACAAACCACCATTTCAACAATTACAGATCATTTGGTTCCTGAGGACCAACAAGAATTTGCTCTTGAGTGTACAGTTAGTGTGGTGTTTAGGGCACATATATTACTAATCCATGAGCAGAGTGCACCGGCGTTTCTGGGCCCTCCCCATCTTAAAGTCTGATGGCTATAAAAGAAAACAAAAGCTTTAGTAAGATACTGAAATATAACACGAGTTGGTTTTAAGAAAAGAAAGAGCTTCAACTAGAGTTTAGTCATATAAATGGAAAAGGAAAAATGAAAATCTGCAACTAAACTGTGCTTTGATGATATTATTATTATGGTGAATTCCATTTGCTAGTCATTGAAGTATTTGTACAATATGAGACAATCAGGCATGCATAATGGCATACCCCCACAAACTTCAGAGAATTAGTAGTTATTAACAACAAACTACCAATTATAAACTGCAAGCATGAGACTGAGTTGCCTAAAATTTGTCAACAAAACATTTCTTTATTACAAACATTGCTTACAGTTAAATGGGCTTTTCAATTTACCTGAGGGCTTAAAAAATATGGAACTCGAACCCTCTTGGAGCCATCAGCTAATCGTTTGCTAGGGAACTGATTTTCTACAGCAGAACCATTATTAACCTGCAACACCAGGAAATTGCAAAAGTTTGATGACCATAATTTTGTGCAATCCATTTCAATCTTCATATAAACATAAGGAAAACATTATGTTATATTCGAAGGTGTCACAAGATAGTGTTATATTCAAACATGCCATAATAATCTTGTGGAGTGTGAATCATGAAAGACCAAATTTTGAATGAGAATCTGAGCTCTGGTCAAACCCACCTCAACTAGAATCAAATGATTGATAGATTCACTTTTTTATTCATTCAAAGCAAATGTAAAGGACATCAAATATGTTGCATGAGGCCCACATCACTAATAGTTTGATATGTATCTCTACTTTGATGCAATGTTTTGCTGAATATAAGATTGGGCAACATAGACAACTAGCATATTTTCGTGAAAGGTGTTCCATAACTTGTGCATCAAAAAGGATAAGAACATGGAATTTCAACTAAGGATTCCACCAATGTAATCTTATACTCTGCTTGGTACAATAACGAGGTGAACTAGGATTTCAAAATCCTATTCCCATGTTTGGATAGGGGTAAGTTGCAAGGACTGATAAGTTATCCAGCTCACTAATCCCCCATAGATGGGATTTAAAAGTCCCACTCATGTAGGTAGGGTACACATCCATGGGATTGGATAATCTCATCTCAACATAAGGTTTTGCGAACAAATATGTTTTCCAACGTCATCCTTATTTCAATAAAGAACCAGACATAAAATAGGGATATTGTTTCCTGAGAGAATAATATCCTTGAAACATAATAAAACCTAGTTCATCACATTTGAACCTTTTATCCAGCATGCCAAATGTAGCCTTAAAGAACGACATTGTTCCAGTGAAAGGAAGCACATAAATTTATAGTTGTCATGTGAGTGGGTGTATTATTAAAACACATTACTAGCCTAATTTCAAGAAACTAATACCAGAATAAGAAAAGGGAACTCTTTTCCATCCTGCAGGACCATGAAATTCTCAATCAACAAAGTGACAACCATATAATGCTGCAAACACACTAGTTTTGGGGGTTCAGTCTGGATACCAAAGAAATTACCAATCCTTTGGACTCGCATTGACTAGGAAAGCAATCATCCAAATACTAAAACATATCAGTGCACCATTAAAAATGTTTAATGAACTCTACGAGAAACTGGCTTTTCTACCTGGCTTTCAATGGCTCCAACTAGTATGTCTTGGCAACCTGATGCGTGTACGCTCTCCAGATTGGGACACTGAAGAAGCAATCTCTCTGAGGAAAAAGAACAAAATCATTAATTAAATAAAAGAAATCCAAATTCCAAGTCTTTATAAAGAATTAAAGATCATGTGCTCAGCAGAGGGCACCAGATAACATACCTGGATGCAAATTTGTACAAGAGTTCAGATTCAAATCATTGAGTTCAGGGCAGTTTAAATACAGAGCCTGCAAGTAAATTCACAAATTCAATATTTAAAGACAGAAACTGCCTCGATAATGCTCTATATGCTTAGTTATCATTTTAGGATAAAGAAGCTCACATCTAAGCCAGAACAACCCCACAAACTGAGTTTTTTCAACCGACTGTGTTTAATGATCAGCTTCTGGTAAATAAGGTGCATCTTACTGTTGGAAACTTGCTGTGATTCACAATCAATGTTTTCTTCAGAGGGTGGACCCTGGGAATTTGGGTCACTTATGGTCATCCCACAGTCCATAAGTTCCAAAAGGGGCAATTGAGCTGTGGCAAATTGAATGCCACCTGAAAGACAAAAGATAAGAGATTAATAAACAATAGCTAATTCAGGAACAAATAAATAGACAAACAAAGGAGTATAGCAGATTGGGAACTGGAGTTGGAAATTACTGGATGAAATGTTAGGGCAGACTGCAAGAAGCAGTCTTGATAGGGTTTCAGGGAACACATTGCAAATCATTCCAATGCCACTGTCACTGATACTAGACCTGAAAAGGTCAGAGATAGATTCAAAATGAGAGTCTTGAAAATCAAGCAGATTAGATCTTTCTTCTAAAATCTCAATTGCAGGTAAAATATCTGAAATCAATTTCATACTGTGTTTTCATTAGGGAACCTACCCTTGCAGACCTTTTCTCTGTTTTCATAGATGTTACATAAGACTAGAATTAAGACACAACTTAGGAAATTTATTACAAGTATAGCGCTCACTTCTACAGTATTATTATTTTTTTAAGTGCTCACTTCTACAATATTATATTAAGGGCAAGTTACATATGGAGGTATAACTTAACTACCAGAGTATGAAGTCTTTTTCTCTGAAAAGTTAAAAACAAGGGCGAATTTGTTGCTTAAAAAAATTGAGCTTTGCCAACTACCTCACTTAATGAATAAAAAGTTGAGGTAGCTGCAAAACAACTAAAAACTGGAGGGGGAATAACATAAAGTGAGAAGCATTTACACTGCCTTAATCTGAAGACAATACCAGAACCTTTACAAGTTACCTAAGCAAATAGCTTTCAAGACTAACCGATTATCTTATAAATACTCAACAATCAAAACTATGGACTAGTGCATACCCACTCAAATCAAGCAATTCTAAATTTGAATAGCTTGATGCAATTGCAGCAACTGATGCATCAGTGATTTCTGATCCAAGTAGAAGTGAAAGCATTCGCAGCCCCCTGAACATAGAGCAATCAAGCAGCATGTATCAAACTTCTAGACATTAGACATCTGGTGCTTAAAAAGTCAGATTTTTCATAAGTAGACTATGAAGGTTCTATGACTGCAGTGCTGAATAGTTAGTAATGTACTTTTAATGCTTCCATCCATATTTTAGTAATTGTAATGACACATAATTATTAAACTGAATTAATAAAATAAATACTGGGAATATCAACAAATAATAAACCCAGCACCAACCACAGTGTCAAATTATTAGACTAAGGATTAGCCACATTACCAAATTAATAAGCTAACTATGAGTTGCATAACCAAAGTAACAAACTAAACATGATTGAGTAATGCTTTTAATGATCTCTTAACAGATTATTGATGATATTCCCATAATTAATGAACTAAATATTAAGCATGATTAAAGTATTTGGAAAACCTGAAGTTTGCAGCTGCAAGAGCAAGGACAACTGAATGAGAAAGTCTAACTGAAGCAATGTGTATGTTTTGCAACCTTAGGCAGGTCCTTGCCAGACCATCAACCATGGTAGTAAGATCAGTACTATCATTTTCATGACGAGAAAAGTCCAAGGAAATCTCTTTTAAATTGGGGCAATTAAAAGCCTGCATAAAGGAGGCTTGGATAAGTACACGAGAATTGGTTTAAATGTAAAAGTAAGTAGATAAATAAGAAAATGAGTTAGAACTGAGGATGATCAGCACCTTAAGAGAGAAAAGGATAAGGGAAAAATAATCACCATCTTAGACAGGGAGTGCAGATCTGAAAGCCAAAGCGTAGAGAGACTTGACGAACAAAGAATAAAACCCCCAAGATTAGAACACCCTTCCATCTTCAGGCTTTTAAGGCATCGTTTATCCGCCACAAAACGACCCAATTCATCTCTGCAATTGGAGATCATAAGATGACCCAATTACTTACTTGAAAGTAGTATAGACTATTTATCTTACTCCACAGACCCAATTACTCACTTGAAAGTGGTACATACCATTTATCTTACACCACACAGCAGAGTTTAGAACAAACAACAATGAGACTATAAAGTTCATTTGATACGTTGAAGGGCTAGAGTTCATCTAAACAACGAAAAGCAAACCAACACCCACAAACACAAAAGGCAATCTGAAGAGTCATGACCATGGTCTACAACATCAACAGTGAAAATGACAAATTGTTTATGGTCCACATCCACGCAAAAGTATCATGTAATCAGCATTAAAATTCATTGTCCAATTTGGGAATTATCAAGTTTACCCCAATACTTTTTAAAGCTGGGTGGTCTAATCATGCTCTGCATTCATGCCAAATCCAGGTTTGGGCAATAATTCAGATTGAGTGGGTCAATATTTGCAGTGTTTCTGAAATCTATAACATGATAAAAATAAGCGCACCAAATAAAATGAAATAAAAGAAGTAAATTATCATTTTAATCAAGAGAGCAAAATAGAAAACATACCCTGTAATCCGGTTGATGGCAGTGACAGCTGTAGAAATCTCCATGTGTTCAAGATTAGGGCATGAAAATGCAATGCAGGCCAGCATTGTTGCATCCACAACACTGCACAACCGAACAAAAGTATGAAAATCAGATCAATACTCCTTCACTTTCAATTTTACACTTTCTGTTTAATCTTTTTTTCCAACAAATGCATAATTTTTACTACATAACCGCTAAAATTAATCAAATAAAGATTTTAAACAAATCTTTTCAAGAAAAATGACGGATCTAATAGTGATCTGTCAAATTAAACATTCTGATTTTCCAGCTCAGAGGTTGATTTGT
Organism: Vitis vinifera; assembly: GCF_030704535.1. Taxonomy (NCBI): domain Eukaryota; kingdom Viridiplantae; phylum Streptophyta; class Magnoliopsida; order Vitales; family Vitaceae; genus Vitis; species Vitis vinifera. The sequence goes on along the minus strand of NC_081811.1, from coordinate 509,346 downwards.
GGTTGATAAATAAATCAGCATCAATTTTTCACTTAAACAAGCTTAAAGGAATAATCTTTGTGGTAGAACTCCATAATAAAAAATTTAATTTCCTCCTGTTGAAGCTCTAGATGAGATCTTTATTTACGTTTATTATTATTGTTATTTTTTGCATGAAACTTCAGATCGTTTTCATTTAGTTAGCTCACATCCTTGGATCCATTATCGACTGAGTCATCCCACCAAACCCTAGATCTGAAAGATAGTGTCATCAAAACCCTACAAAGACCCTAACCTTTCCATTCTAAGAGAGAGCCTAACAAGCCCCGGACACTTCTGCAACACCGATCCAACAAACCCAACCTGAGCCCTCGCCGGAACCCTAAGCCTGAGCTCCTCCGCGGACCTCCATAGCCTCCTCGCTGTCTCTCTCCACCCCTTACACACCTGCGCCGCTGCCAGCATTGCCGCCGGCGGCAGTCTCCTCATCACCTCCCACAAGCAGCTCGCCGGCAACCCACCGCCCCCCAACTCCGATCCCGCCTCCTCCTCATCTTCAACAACCACCTCCTCCTCAGCCCCTGCCGACCGCCTCACGTCGCTGTCATCAAACGAAAGCGCCCGCCGCAGGTGCGTATATTGCTGCCTCGGCGACGGATCCGCCGTCGAGGCGGATGAGTCCGTCGGCGTAGCGGCGCCGCTGAGGTTACAAGAATGGCCTTTCTTCGGCTGACCACACCTGCCACAGTTATAGCTGCCACGCTTTTTACCACGCTTGGCGTCGGCCAACGCCGCCATGGCAGAGGCGGAGCTGCCGCCGCCGGTGGGTGGATGAGGCACGTGGCGGTGCTGCATTAGAAATTTCTAGAGTGAGAGTAAATGAGAGGAGTGAGAGGGAGATTGACTGAGGGCGCCAACAAATAAAAGAGTGGTCGGAAAGGCGCGGGAGATTACAGAAGTTTTGGCGCCACGGTTTTGAAAAAAAAAAGGAAATGGGAAGGAGCGTGAGCTGTCTAATGGAATGACGTAAATGCCCCCACGGTGGCATAGACTTTTTGTTCGTTTACTTGTAGTTAACGGACGAAAAAGCCCCTGGGATTAGCCGCTTTAATTGGATGTTCTAATTTGCGTGTGCCGTCTGGATTTTCGCTTTTAGCCTTTTACTACATTTATATTTTTGGATTTTTATTAAATCCCACGTGATTCTATTATTCCAGGCAAAAAATTAATATATATGATTAAAAAAACTTAAAGGCATATTTTTAAATTATTAACAAAAATGATTTTCTAACTTATAAAACATGTTTAATAAACCTTCGATACAAAAACAAATTATTTTTTTAATATATAATTTTAATTCTTTTTATAAAATATGTTTAGTAATCATAGAAAATATTTTTTAAAAATTATAATTTTTATATAAAATGTGAGATATTTTTATAAAAATAAGTTTAAAATATTTTTTTCGTGTTTAAATTTTAAAATAAAATGTTGAACCATTTTTTAATAACAGTTTAAAAAAATCATTAGCAAACAAACGTTTCTTCGTTAAGCCACCTTCTTATTATTATTATTATAAAAAAAAATTAAACATAACGGTTGACATAGGCATCAATTTGGTAACAATAACAATATTAAATATGAATTTCAATTTTGAATATTGACCCAAGCTACCATTTTCCACATCTACTCATTTAATAAGTTTGACTACTTATTCGTGTTTAAATTTTTAAATAAAATTTTGAACGATTTTTTAATAACTTATTTTAAAAAATTGTTAACAAACAAACTTTTATGCATTAATTCACCTTACTATTATTATTATTATTTATTTTTCAAAGAAAAATTAAACTTAATGGTTAACATATTGGTCTATTTGGTAACAATAATAATATTAAAACATGAGTTTCAAGTTTGAATATTCACCTTTCTATGGAAAATTTAATTTTGAATATTGACAATTTTCTAGGAAATTTTTGCTTTACCAACCTTACCATTTTACACGTCCGCTCGGTTAATAAGTTTGGCTTTTCATACAAAAACAAAATGAATAAAAATAAGGAGAAAAAATCATTTAATAAATTGACTGTTTATACAAAATAAATAAATAAAAATAAGGATTAGTTGTCAAAACTTTGGGATGAAATACTTGGAATTAAGGTTTGGTTTAACAAAATAAAATTTGAAATTAATGTTTTTATTTTAAGTGTATTTGTAAAAAAAAATTCAATGTGTCAATTACAAAGACAAATCAAATTAAAGAAAAATTGAAAAAAAACAACTTTCAAGACTTTATATATAATTTTTTTGTAAAATTGTTGGTGTACTAAAACCATCAATATTTTCATAATCGGACCAATCATTAAACCAGAAAAATTACTGGTTCACGATTCATTGGTCGATGACGTCATAAATATATAATTTATAAATTATTAAAATTTAAAATAATTTATATTATTTAAAAATTAAAATTTTATTTGAAAATCAGAACATTAGTTTTAAATTATAAATTTAAATTAAAATCAATAATTTATTTAAAATTGTAATGTTTTCAATTATTTAAATTAAAATCATAAGTTAAAAAAAAAAATATATATATATATATATATATATCAAAAGAAATAAATAATAATGAGATAACCGATAAGGTAAAAAAAAAATTTGGAAGAACGAGATGAGAGGAGTGGGCAGGTTCTAGCAGGGTTTTGGAAGGTGGGGTTTCCACTTCCAACGCGGGCTTCCGACGGACAAAAAGGGGAAACCTTTTCGGTTTTTCCAGCGTAGGGGAGAGGTGGTGGTTTCCAGCACAGGGAGAATTCCGCCGAGCAAGAAAAGTTTTTCCGGCGCGCGCAAGCAGGGAATGGTGGTGTTCCAGCGGGGTCGCGGGGTGGCTTTGCAAGGGGGGTGAGGGGCTTGCCGACAAGGCTTTTTCCAGCGCGAGGGTAGAGGGGGTTCCAACGGGATTGCAGGGAGGTTCCGGCATGCAAGAAGAGCGCACACGGGAGGGGTGGTGGTGTTCTGGCGAGGTCACGAGGTGGCTTTGAAAGGAGGTGGGGGTGGGGGTGGGGGTCCTGCTGGTAGGGTTTTTCTGGCGCTCGGGCAGGGAGGGTTCCAGTGGGTTGCCAGAAGGGTTTCGTCGGAGGAGAACGACAACAATGAAGAAAGAAAAAAAAATGTTGAACCAGACGGTTATGAGGAAACCGTTCGATTCATCCGATTCACCAATCAGACCACCGGTTTAACTGCTCCAATTCCGGTCTGACCATTTTCCAGCCCAATTGACCAGATCGGATTGGAACCGTGACCGGTCGACGATTGGACCGGTCGAACCAGCTGGTCCGGTCCGGTTTTTAAAACCATGAAGACCATACATTTTATATTTTACTTAAATATAAAAAACCATTCAAGTACTAATCTGTTTTTATTTTTTTTATAATTCAATAATTTCATATTTTCAATTAAAACTTTGTGTCAAAGTTTTTATAAACGTGTTTTAAAAAATTTTAAGAAGTCAAATATAAGTTATTGAATGTTTCAAACCTTGAATTGAGGTCTTTTACAGACTTTATAGTCAATGTACATCTGCAAACACTTTTTTTCCCCATAGCATGTATTCAACTAGTTAGTGTTAAACCTTAACCAATCAAAGCACGAAACCCCAATAGTCACCTATCAAAAACATTAATTGATAATAGTTAGTAAGTCAATTGAATCATTGCTCTATCAAATGACCCCAAATTGTGTCTAATAATTAGTTTGAGTTTCGAACTCTTATAAAAAGACTCAAAACTTCATTGTAATATTTGAGCACTAAAGGAGTATATTTTTAGTGTGCCTTACTTCAAAACTTGCATTCTACTAACGCACCATTCAATCACGATTTATTGTGTACCAAGTGAACTTAAATTTTGTACTATGATTTTATAAGAATGTGTGAAACCAACGTTTGGTTAATCTCGATTTTGATGATAACAAAATAAGGTTTAGAACTAATAATTATATTTCAAGTGTGATTAGGCAAGACGATTTCCAAAGTGGCAATCACAAAAACAAATCAAGGCAAAGATAAATCATGAAGAAGAAGACCACCTCAAAGAGAAGTGTTTTTCAAGACTCAAACTTCATAAGATCTCTTTGTAAGGTTGTTGGTGCACTAAGATTTTTATGCATTACATTTTTTACTTATGCACAAAAATCATCAAAGAGTTATTTTGTTTTAAATATTTTAAAGATTGGATGATTTCATGTTTTCAACTAAAACCTTGTGTCAAATGTCTTTCCAACTTGTTTAAAAGGTTTTAAGTTGAAAAAACTAGTTTCTTGAGCCAAAAACAGTTCAACCGATTGAATCGGATGAGGAACCGGTTGACCGACCGCCAGCTCAACCGGTCGAGGGTGCAAAAAACTCTCTTTCTTCCAAAACGGTTGTTCAATTGGTTGAGGTCCGATTGAGATCTAATCGAGGTCCAATGGTCACCTATCAACCATTAAATGCTAACGGCTAATCAACCAGTCGAACCCCCAAAGGCTAGTTTGGTTTTTTTCTTCTATAAAAATGTTTCAATCTTCATTGTTTCATGAACTTAACTTTCCTAAACCTTTCTTTAATATATTTGAGCCTTGGAATAGTTTTTTTTTTTAGTACACCATTGTTCTAAAATTTGCATATCTTTAATGCACTATTCAATCTTAGTTTTTTTGTATCATTTGAGCTTAAAGTTTTTGTACTAGGATTTTATGAGATCATTTATTTGTAAATCTTTGAGATGAAGTTTCTCAAGTGTGTGGTATCACTTGAGGGGTTGTTTAAGAGTAAGATATCTCTTGAGAAGTGTAAAGGGTGTTTAGAACCAAAAGTCCAAGATAGTGAATTGGATCATAATCCAATTGTATTTATTTAAGGCTTGGTTTGAAAGCCTTGAATTAGTGGAACTTCAAGCTTAGGATTTAAATTAGAGGAGAGTGGATGTAGATCGGGTTGCGCCGAACCACTATATCTTTATATTGCTTATTATATACTTGCATATAATTGTCTCTTACTTTCACATAGTTTGAATTTGCAAAAAAAGACCATCACCCTATTCTCCCCTCCCCCATTCTCCCGTTTTAAGGTGATTACCATATATTGGATTAACCTAATTTTTCTAACAGAATGTTTCCTACCATTTCATATAAACTTTTTAGAGAGAAAAATCTAAACGTTAGGTATCATTTAGTAATCCTCAAATGTGGTATATCACTTAAGGGATTATTCAAAGTAATTTATTTTTTAAGGATTGGAAAGAGTGTTTGAAACCACAAGTCTACAAGGAATGATTATAACTATAATCCAATTGTAAAGTTTGGTGGCTTAGGTTATAAGTCTTGGAATAGTAGAACTCTTACTCGGTTAGGAACTTGATGATAATAAACATAAGTCGGATAGTATCGTACTATTATAAAAATGAGTGTTTGCATTTTATCTTTCTTACTATTTTTCATTGTATTTATTATATATTTACATATAGTCGTATTTCACATTCATACAATTTAAATTTGTCAAAAAAAACTTCGTTTTATTCATCCACTTCCTTCCTATATGGTGATTACTTCAAATTGTTCTAACTAAGATCTTAATAAAATATATGTTGAATTGACCATTGGTCAAAATGCATATGTTTTATACTGAGATTGCAAAAATAAATGTTATTTAACCTTCAACAAAATATTTATTACCATGTATGTTTTTAGAACCAATGATATTACATAGCTTGATGTGATAAAATAAAGTATTTGATTTTCTAGACATTATGTTTGATGGACATGATAGTACACTCCTAAGATGTTCATGCAATCTTGTTTTGGGATCTTACACGACTTATGTAATCCAGTGACGTCTTAAAGTGAGATTGTTAGTTCTTATATAATTATATTAGGTTAGTGGTAAAATCAAATGCAGCAACATAGTACACTTTATTGTGCCCGTGATGGGATGACTAGGAGAATAGCTTTTTGGTATTGTGATTTGAGGCAATGGGACCCTAATGGTACGTGGATGTGAGAGTTCACAAGTGTTGGGCTTTTATGCAGCTAATAAATTGAACATAAATAAATAAATAAACTTTTAATGTTAGATAAGGCTCAGGGATGACAATCATATGAAATTTGCCAAGTACATTTCATTCCAAGCCACAACAATGTATCAAGAGCACACAAAAACTAACATCCTCCAAATGGATGCATATTTCAATGAGTCGTTACTTATGGATTTAAGACCCTTCATAGGAATTATTAGAGATAGACCAAGGTATTTCATAGGGTTGTAAGTTAGGTTGGCCCAACCCAACTCCTTGTTTGAAGGTATTTTTTCTTTAATATTTTAAGAAATAATACTAAAAAGGTTTGTTTGAAAATAAATAAATAAAAAATAACATTTTTTATTACTTATTTTGTTTTTATACTAACCCCATTTTTTGAAAAGAAAAGTTCAATTTTTATAATAAAAGTTTTAATATTGAGTTTGGTTTTTTTTTTTTTTAAATATGATTTTACTTTTTTTTTTTTTTATACATTGAACTCATTTTTTTCAAAACACTAGTTTCATGTGAAATCCCAAACTATAATAGTTTTAGAATTATTTTTGAAATAATATTTTTTTAAAATAAAATAAATAAAAATAGATTATTGCACTTGTCAAACAGGCCACACTTGAAAGCCTTAGACCATATTTCTGGCCAATCATTATGGTAGAAACAATTAGACAAAAATGTGTGACTTTTTTATTGTTTAAAAAAAATAAAAATAGATTATTGCACTTGCTCTACAAAAGGTAAGCCAACATTTGGAATAATCACATGTCTCACTTTTTTTATTGTTTCATAACTAGTACTTTACCTTTTCTCCTCACTAGAGTTGTAAAAATGTGACTCAATCAATTTTCTGATAAAAAAGTAACTATCGATGCAGTCAATTTATATTTGAATCGAAACCAAGTCAATTTTTAGTGACAAAAAACCTAAACCAAATTGGACTTGATTAAGATTTGTTTAATTTGATTTAAATGATTTGTTGAATGCAAGTTAATTTGAATCCCAAATCTAATTTATTTTTAAAATTAATTGAAATCAACTTAGATTTAAAGTTCAAAAAATGTTTAAATTTTTTAACCCGAAATATAAGGAATGCATATAAAAATTAACATGATTATAATATAAGAAGAATGAATTGTTTTACTAATCTAATATAAAAAAGCTCATTACATATTAAACAATTATAAGTGTTATGAATTTGAGGCTAATCCAACTTATGGTAATCACCCTAGAGGGAGGGTGAATAGGGTGGTGGTCTCTTTTTCACAAATTTAAACTATGCAAAAATAAGAGACAATTATATGCAAGTATATAATAAACAAAATAAACGCAATTGCATATAATTTAAAAGAGTTAGGGAAGAGAAAGTGCAAACACGAGAGTTTATAGTGGTTCGGCACTTCCTTGCGTACGTCCACTCTCCTCAACTTCTAACCGAGTAAGGGTTTCACTATCTTGAAGCTTCAACCAAGCTTCCAATCTCTTTACAATTGGATTATGGTTCCAATTCACCCTCTTGAACTTTTGGCTCCAAGCACCCTTTACACTTCTCAAGAGTTATCCCACTATTTGAACAACCTCTCAAGTGATACCCCTCACTTAAGAAAATTCATCTCAAAGATTTACAAATAAAATGATCTCTCAAAAATCCTATCACAAGAACTTTAAGCTCAAATGATACAAGAGAAAGCAGGATTGAATGATGCACTAAAGATATGCAAGTTTTGGAATAATGGTGCACTCAAAAATACTCTTCCAAGGCTCAAATATAATCAAGAAAGATTTGGGAAGGTTTTGCTTATTAAACAATGAAGTTTTGAGCCTTTTTATAGAAGAAAAAAATCATACTAGCCGTTGGGGGTTCGACCTCGACCGGTTGACTAGCCGTTAGGAAAAGTGATCGTTGGGCCTCAACCGGTCCTCGACCGGACGAGCATTATCGGTAGACCGGTTGAACCGGTTGAGCCATTTTTTTGGCTCAACACTCAACCTTTTTCAACTTAAAACCTATTAACACAAGTTTGAAAATCATTTAACACAAGGCTTTAGTTGAAAACATGAAATCATCTAATTCTTAAGATATTTAAAACAATATTACTCTTGGATGATTTTGGTGCATAAATAAAGAATGAAATGCATGAAAGTCCTAGTGCACTAACAACCTTACAAAGAGAGCTTAAGAAGCTTTGGTCTTGAAAAACTCTTCTCTTTGAGGTGGTCTTCTTCTTCATGATTTCTCCTTGACTTGATTTGTCTTTGGATTGCCACTTTGGAAGTCGTCTTGCCTAATCACACTTGAAATATGATCATTAGTTCTAAACCTTGTTTTGTTATCATCAAAATAAAGATTAACCAAACCTTGGTTTCACAATAAGTTTTAAAATATCGATTTTATTTTATTTTTATAAGTTATAAGACAATAAAATAAAAAATCGATAAATTCAGTTTCAAATTTCTCAAAAATCGTTTAATTATGTTTTTATTACTAAGTCCTTAATTCATCTTATTTTGAATCATCGTATCTCCATTTATTCTCCGACCTCTTCCTTATCTTCATCCATGGTTAGTAACAAGTCAACCATTGTTGTTATCGGCTTTAACCGTTTGGAATAGTGAATTAGAAAGAAAGTTGTGTCTAAAAATTTAAAGTAAATTTTAGAGTGTTTTATCCCTTTCAAAATAATAAGGTTTTTCTTCAAATGTGGTGTAGGAGACATAATTTTTCTTAATTAAGAATTTTGTGTTAAAATATGGACTCATGTATGTAACATAGTTCTTGATTAAGCTATCCGTATCTATTTCAATTTGTGTTTATTGAGTATGGGTCACCTTATGTGTAGAGGCCAATGCCATAATGAGTCTTAGATGATGGGCCTAAGACACGCGAGGTCCAATAGTCCAAAGGGTATGGTCCCTAAGGTATAGAGGGTATATAAGGATAAGTGTCTGTTCCTTTTGAACACATTTTATTTTAAATAGAACAAAGCGCGCTCTCTCCCGCTCCCATCGTTAGAGAGATTATAGAAATGGTGGATACTCCTCTATAGCCTTAGAAGATCCATACCTTGTTCAAAACTCAAAGGAAAAATTGACTTAAGTATGTTCTAAATCCGTGGACAAGATGACATAGTTTCTTCACATGATTAAACATACGATTCTTGTATGATATTATTGGATTTGAAATGGTTTATGCATCAATTGGTATCAGAGCCTCATGTTTAATCATTAAGAAATTGCCAACATGAAACTCAGACAACCAAAACACATAATTGGATCAAAATTCTTTAATAGTAGTCAAACCAGTACCATCTGTGCAATGCCTTATGAGCACGTGGGGGTGGCTTGTGTCGTCTGTCGGCCATGGGTGCCATTGGGTGTAGATGAGGCGCCGGTCGGAAAATGCGCCATTGTAGGCGTTCAAAAGTCGTCACGTCGTTCCCGTTCCAGAGACGCCGTTCAGGCGCCATCTTGCGCCGGTAAGAGACGTCGTTTAAGCGCCATGGCACAAGCGTTCAAGAGACGTTGTTTAGGCGTTGTTGCAAGCCTCCTTGTGACGCCGCTCTCAGCATTGTTGGGGATCGGAGTTGAAGACGTCGTTTGGCGTCATTTCCAATCAGAGGCGTAGTCGAAGACGTCGTTTTGGCGTCGTCCCTAATCAGCAACGTCCGGCATCGCTTGAGGGTTGCACTGGCACCGTTTTGGCGCAGCGAATGACATGGTTGTAGGCGACTTTGGGTCGTTTGGGGCTGCAGTGGATAAAAAAATAAAAAATAAAAATAAAATAAAATAAAATTATGGGCTTGCAATGAAGGAGATTGAGCCAATGGCATGGAAGCCCAACATGATTTGGGTTTAATTAATAGTTGACCGGTTTGAAATCCCTTCCAATATTCAGAGAATAAGCTTGGGTTGTTTCTTGCCACTGTAGATGCTCTTTTTATAACACTTGTCCGATTTTCTTTACTGGTTTTTAGAATGGCATTTTCCAAGCCATGGGAGTTAGTGATGTTGTTCATACCTACAACACCTGCCACTTATGAATATAATTTATCCACAACGAGAGATAACCATAAGTGAAATAAAATAAAATATATATATTTTTGTGATTGATTGTGAGCTTCATTGTTAGGAATTCAGCATCTTCTATAACTGCAAATGTTAATAACATTCATGTGCCTAATGACACAAACTTCAAGAAATGAAGGAACACGTTATAATTGTGTTTGTGTGCATGGATTTGGACTATGCATTAAGAGAGGATCGTCATCCAGACCTTACTAGTGTCAACACTGCTGAGCAAAGGTCTACTATGGAAAAATGGGAGCGATCCAATTGCATGAGTCTAATGATAATGAAACACTCAATTCCAGAAGCTATAAAGGGTGCAATACCCGAGGCAACCCAAGCCAAGACATTCTTAGACTAGATAGAAAATCGATTCGCTGCAAACGAAAAAGTTGAGACAAACACTATTCTTAGTAAGTTTGTCTCCATGCGGTACAAATGGAAAGAGAATATAAGGGAGTACATAATGGAAATGTCCAATCTTGCGACTAGACTCAAGGCACTAAAGTTAGAGTTGTCAGAAGATATACTCGTGCACTTGGTTTTGATTTCTCTGCCTACACAATTTAGTCCATTCAAGATCAATTACAACACACAAAAGGAAAAATGGACTCGGGATGAGCTTATTGTTCAGTGTGTACAAGAAGAAGAGAGATTGAAACAAGAAAAATTGGAAAATGCTCACTTGGCTTCCACATCTCAGGGATTTGGTACCAGCAAGAAAAGAAAGAGGGACAATAAAAGAAAACAAACTGCAGTTTCTGGGACATCAAAGTAAAAGGTGCAGAAAAAACAAGATAAAGAGATCATTTGTTTATTTTGCAAGAAAGTTGGTCATATGAAGAAGACATGTACCAAATACACTGCTTGGCGTGAAAAGAATGTAGGACCTCAGGCGCTACCAACTCTCCTAAAAGCAATTGCTTGTAGGAAATGCGCATACCCTAGCCTTATAATGCATTCACCCAAGCGCCCACGGCGAACACAAGGGGAGCTGATGGACGTGACCAACCCTCTGATCTGCCAACAATCTCCCCCCAACGACACCCCTAGGGTTCAAACCCGTGACCTCGACTCTGATACCACTTGTAGGACCTCAGACGCTACCAACTCTCCTAAAAGTAATTGCTGGTAGGAAAGACGTATACCCTAACCTTATAGTGCATTCACCCAAGTGCCCACAGCGAACACAAGGGGAGTTGATGGACGCGACCAACCCTCCGATCTGCCAACAAAGAAAGGTACACTTCTCAACTTTGTTTGTTCAGAAATTAATTTAGCAATAGTGCCTACTAACACTTGGTAGATAGATACGAGTGCAACTACTCACATAAGTGTCACAATGCAGGGTTGCCTAAAAAGTCAAAGGCCAACCGATGGTGAAAGATACATCTATGTGGGAAATGACAACAAGGCTGTAGTCAAGGCTATTGGTCTTTTTAGGTTACAGTTAGACTCTAGATGTACTTTGGATTTGGAAGAGACCTTTGTAATACCATCGTTTAGATGGAACTTAATTTCTGTTTCATGTCTAGACAAATGTGGATATTATTATTCATTTAGAAATGGAATGGTTAGTCTTTATCAAAATTCAAATGTTATTGGTACAGGTAGTCTATCAGACAAATTGAACATAAAGGCCTCTAATGGAAATGAAACCTTGTATTCAAGTAATTATGGCATTAAGCGAAAATTAACAATTGAGAATTCTTCAATGTTATGGCATAGGTGTTTGGGTCATATTTCAAATCAACATATTCAAAGGCTTGTGTTAGAAGGAATTCTTGATCCACTTGATTTCTCGGACTTTCAGGTCTGTATAGAAGGTATTAAGGGTAAACAAACAAATATAAGGAAAAATGATGTCAATAGGTGCGGTGATGTCTTGGAATTAATACATACGGACATCTGTGGTCCATTTCCTACCCCTTATTGGAATGAACAACAATATTTTATTACTTTCATTGACGATTACTCACACTATGACTATCTTTATTTGATTCATGAAAAGTCTTAGTCATTGGATGTGTTCAAGAATTTTAAAGCTGAAGTTGAGAACCAACTAAGCAAGAAAATAAAGGTCGTCAGATCTGACCGTGAAGGTGAATATTATGGTAGATATGACGAATCCGGTGAACAACGTCCAAGGCCATTCGCCAAATATTTGATGGAGTGTGGTATCGTTCCTCAGTACACCATGCCGAGGACTCCAAGCCAAAAATGGGGTAGCAGAAAGGCGAAACCGTACTCTTAAGGATATGGTAAGAAGTATGATCAGTCATTCCACCTTACCAGAATGACTTTGGGGCGAAGCTGTCAAAACTGCAGTTTATATTTTGAATAGAGTCTCAAGCAAAGCAATAGCCAAAACCCCATATGAGTTATGGACTAGCAAGAAACCTAGTATTAGGCACTTGCATGCCTGGGGTTGTCCAGTTGATGTTAGGCCTTACAAGCCAAATGAAAAGAAATTGGACTCTAGAACAGTGAGTTACTACTTTGTAGGGTATTCTGAAAGGTCGAGAGGTTTCAAGTTCTATGACCCCTCAACTAGATCCTTATTTGAAACGGACAATGCTAAGTTTATTGAGGATGTTGAGTTAAGTGAGAGAGAACCATTAAGAAAGGTGGTCTTTGAAGAGGAATATGTTAGTATTCCTATTATTACAACTGAACATGGTCATATTATGTTTGATGACACTATCCATAATGTACAACCAATAACAGAGATTGTAGACACACCTGAGATTCCTCCTGCTCAAGTTATTGAACCAATTCAAGTTCATAAAGAGGTAACTCAACAACCTCAAGAACCTCAAGTACAAGTGCCACTGAGAAAATCCACTAGAAAAATGAAAAGTGCAATTTCAAATGATTATGTTGTATATCTCCAGAAACATGAGTTTGACATGGGTCTGGAAGACGATCCAATTTCAGTTAGTCAAGTCAAACAAAGTTTTGACTCTGAAAAGTGGATAGAAGCCATGAAGGATGAAATGAAATCAATAAAAGACAATGGTGTTTGGGACCTAGTAGAGTTGCCTGAATGTGTAAAACCGATTGATTATAAATGGATTTTAAAAATCAAGCGAGATTCAAAAGGCAACATTGCTAGGTATAAGGCACGCCTAGTCGCAAAAGGTTTCACTCAAAAAGAAGACATTGATTATAAGGAGACCTTTTCATCGGTTTCATCAAATGACTCCTTTAGAATCATCATGGCACTTGTGGCTCATTATGGTTTAGAGTTACATCAAATGGACGTTAAAACTGCGTTTCTTAAAGTTAACATTGATGAGACAATATACATGGTGCAACCGGAGAACTTTGAGTCTAATGATTCAAAGCAACTTGTATGCAAATTAAAAAGGTCCATGTATGGTTTAAAGAAGGCATCCCAACAATGGTACCGAAAGTTTGATCAGGCGATTACTTCATTTGGTTTTAAGGAGAACATCGTTGATCAATGCATATATCTCAAGTTCAGTGGGAGCAAATTCATTATCTTGGTGCTATATGTAGATGATATTCTATTTGCCAGTAGTGATGTAGAACTCTTGCATGAAACCAAGCGATTTCTATCCAGTAAATTTGACATGAAGGATCTTGGTAATGCATATTTTATGTTGGGTATACATATCTATAGGGATTGTTCAAGAGGTATACTTGGGCTATCACAAAAGTCCTACATCGATAAAGTGTTAAATAGGTTTGACATGAGTAATTGTGCACCAGGAGACACGCCTGTGGCAAAATGCGATAAATTTAGTTTGCACTAATGTCCGAAAAATGAACTTGAGAAGAATGATATAGAAAGGTTTCCTATGCCTCAGCAGTAGGAAGTCTCATGTATGCACAAGTTTGTACGCATCCGGATATTGCGTACATTGTTGGAATGTTAGGCAAATATTTGAGTAACCCAAGTATGGATCATTGGAAAAAGGCAAAACGGGTTATGCGGTGTTTACAAAGAACTAAAGATTATATGCTCACATATCGTAGATCCAGTCATTTAGAAATCGTGGGATATTCGGACTCCGATTTTGCGGGATGTCTTGACAGTAGGAGATCCACTTTAGGCTACATCTTCATGTTGGCTAGAGGAGTAGTTTCATGGAAAAGTGTTAAACAAACACTTATTGCTTCTTCCACCATGGAAGCATAATTCATATCCTGCTACGAGGCATCAAACCATGGGATATGGCTACGGAATTTTATCACTCAGTTGCAAATCGTTGATGGTATTGAGAAATCATCGAAAATCAATTGTGATAATAAGGTCGCAGGACTATACTCTAAGAACAACCGAAGTTCGTCAAAGTCCAAACACATTGACATCAAGTTCTTGGTTGTGAAATAAATAGTTTAGGGTCTTCAAGTATCGATTGAACACATAAGCCCAAACTCCATGATTGCGGATCTTCTTACTAAGGGTTTGCCACCCAAAGTATATCATAAACATGTCACACATATGGGTGTTGTACATATTGATGATGTGCTATTATAGTGAGAGTTTGTATTTAGATTTTGTGTTTGTTTTCTTGATGTGTTATTATGTTTGTGTTATCTATACAAACCTTGATTTTAAAGATTATTGTATTTGAATACTCTGAATTGAAATGATGACTTTCAAAAGGAGTTTAGCATCAAGTGTTGAAAGTGGAATTTGACTATTTTTAGTCATAAAGTAGGACCAATTGGAAATAGACATATTAAAGATCACATTCTATGTAATTTCCATTCTACACATTCATACTTGATCCATGTTGCTAATTTTGTTAATGTTGTGATCATTGATGGATCTAATTATAAATACGATTAACGAAGGCCGCTTTAATCCTATGTTAGCATAATTAGTCGACTGGATTGTTTAAGGATATTTAGATAGAATAGCAAAGATGAGCTCAATAAAGTATTATCATGAACATTGTTCTGTAATATATGTGGTCCAAGTGGGATATTGTTAAAACATGGACTCACATATGTAACATAGTTTTTTATTAAGCTATCTATATTTATTTCAATTTGTGTTTATTGAGTATGGGTCACTTTATATGTAGAGCCCAATGCTATAATGGGTCTTAGATGATGGGCCTAAGACACTCAAGGCCCAATAGTCTAAAGGGCATAGTCCCTAAGGTATAGAGGGTATATAAGGATAAATGTTTGTTCCTTTTGAACACATCTTCTTTTGAATAGAACATAACGTGGTCTCTCCCGCTCTTATCGTCAGAGAGATTACAAAAACAGTGGATACCCCTCTACAACCTTAGAATATCCATACCTTATTCAAAATTCAAAGGAAAAATGGACTCAGGTATGTTCTAAATCCATGGACAGGATGACATAATTTCTTCACATGATTAAACATACTATTCATGTATGATATTATTGGATTTGAAATGGTTTATGCATCATTTTGATTTAATTATAAAATATAAAATTATCTCTTATTTTCAATAAAAGTGATTTAAAAATATTGTTTATAAACATAAAATCCATTTTTTAACAACAAAAGAAAAAATTAAAAACCATCTCAAATAATTTTAATTTATTTTATTCAAGGAGTTGTTGAAGTCAGTATTATTTTTGCTTTCAATCTGAAATGTTGCTTTTATTTAATTTTTTAATGCCACAATGTACGTGCAGCACGTGAGCGTGAATAATTGAAATGTCGTTATCTGCTTATCCATTAATTATTTTAATAGATGTATTCATTCATATTTATTTTTTATTAAATCAAGTTAAAATATAAAAACGACAAATGAATCCTATCAAATCTTATTGAGATATTCGTAATCTTAATTGATTATTTAAGATCATTTATTTTTTATTCATAGATCTAAGTTTTGGTCTATTATCTTTTACATAAAAAACAAAAACAAAAATTCGGTATCATTTCTTTTGCACTGTTAGGATAGCCATGGCTCAATTACATGATTTTAAATAAAATTTAAAAAATAGCAAAAGAATTTTAATAAAAAATTAATAGGTATATACAACATTAGGACACTTTGTAACTGACACTCTTGTGATCGATTTAATAGATATTTTTTATCATTCATATTTTGGATCGAGTTTATTCTTGCAATAATAAGATGAATTGAGTTATTGACATTTCTTCAAATATGTTATTGAAATCAATCAAGATACAAGCAAAACTCTTATGGAAGAACAATACAGTTATTTTACTCATTTTATTATAAGTATACATACACAATGATGGGTCTCTCGAGGATATGAGTTATTTTTCTCTTTTTAAAGTTTATCGTTCTCATTATATTTTTTTTGAAGGAATTTATATATATATATATATAAAGGATCGTATTTCTTTTATTTTCAAAAGATAAGAAAAATTATACTTAATTTACTTTTTGAAACAAACTATTTTAATTTTATTATTTTTATAAATCATATTCAAACCATAGGTTGTGCTTGTCAAAATTTTTATTTTGTAAAAACCAAATTAAAGTAAGATATTTTCATGAGAGCAAACATAAGTTCTTTGCAATGGAATATCATATTTTACAAATTATTGTATAAGGTTGTTTTCTTTAAATAGTTTTTTATTTATTTTTACTTGATGTAGCAACCCTGCTTAAAGGGCCCATTAGGAGACTAATCGTATTGCATATCAAAATCAATAATGAAACCATTGACTCAAATGATGGAATAAGAGTAAGCAAACTCAAAAGTAAAAAAAAAAAAAAAAAAAAATCTATGAGAAGGAAAAAGGTATTAGAATCCATAAAGTATGGATAACTAAATAATATTGAATGGGCTATGATACTAAAGCTTACACTCGATGATTGGTTCTAGGCCTAACTTAACTTCAACTGGACCTACAGGTTTCTCGTTTGAAAAAAAACAAAAAAGTTTTATTTCATTTCAACTCGGATTGTTACAATTGATGTATTTCTCCTTCACTTGGTCATATCCTTCCAATGAAATAACCTTTTTAAGCCAAAAAAAAAAAAAAAAACAATTTATAAAGTTTTAAGGAAAAATAATGAATGGCTACAAATATTAATTGAAAATTTTCACTTGGATGTACAAGGTAGTTGAAAATATGCTAGCTAGTGGAGCAAACACATCAAATATTGTCATTCAAGAGTAGAAGCACGCTACTAAAATGTCATTATTTTATCTAAATCATGACTAGCAAGTTAGAGGGGACATCTCTTAGCCTCATCTTGAATTATTTGTATAACTTACTAATTTTGTTCGAGTTAACATAAATTTACCCTAAATCTTCTAGGTGATGTGACTAATCACCAAAATTTTGGTTTAATAAGTGAATTTTTTTTTGACATCAAAGCTTTACATCTTGTCACCTTTTATTTATTTGATACCATGATTAATTTTTCCCTATTTTATTCATCCTATTTGTATCTATTTATATTTTGTCGCTTTCTTTTTATCATTGGTCACATTCTTATTTCATGCATGTAGATGAGATTAAATAATGACAATAATGTGGCCCCAAAAGGTATTTTTCAAACCCTTAAATATTATATTTAACTTTTTAGGGAATTGTATCGGTTTTCATGGATCAACTAAAAATTAGACGAAAAAATAATCTAATAAGTTAATAACTTAATTTATATTATTAAATAAATGGAATATGTTTAATAAAATAATCTAATATTATAATTTAAAAATGAAAACAATTTTGACTATAAAATATAAATAATTTATACTTAAAAAATAAGAAATTTGGTATCAAACTACCTGTAATGTAATCGAGTAAAAGAGATTTACAATTCAGAATAGGTTAATAACTTAAAAATTATTTTAAATTTTTAATTAGAATATTAAATTATTTAATCATATATAACCAATCTACTAAATAAATTTAATTAAATTATTAAATTATATTAAATCATTAAATTATTTTATCAAATATTTTTTTATGAATTATTTAAAATTAATTTAAGTTATTAAATAATAAATATTAAATTTTATCAAATTTTCTCTAAATACTGGTTTTATCTAGAAGAACTTCAATTTTTTTTTTTCCCCAAATATCATCAATTTCCAAACATCCTCTAAATTTTAAGTAGAAAGAATTCAAATAGATGTATCTAATATTTTTCTTAAAAATAATTTTTAGAGGAAATATATGAAATTTAAAACCCGATAATAGTTTAATGTATCTACAATAAACCCCACGAGGAGTTTACCACTTTGACCCAAATTCCGCTTATATCACCACATTTTTAAAATAATAATTTATTGCAAAACAACATAATTGAGCTGTAAAATATATTATATCTTTCATTATCAGAGATGGCCGGTATGTGCTTTGGACCACTTCGTGGAAGATGACGATAAGAATAAATTTAGAAAATCATGTTGACAGAAGATATTTCCAAGAAATGATACCATACATATTATTAATATTATTTTTTTTATAGGCACTTTGAATTATTAATATTATTAAACCTAGTATGGTATTTAAATAGTAGATTAGTTTTTAATTTTAAATATTTTTTATAAAGAAAAAAATTAAAGGAACATTTTTTCTCACATTTTTAATTAAAAAAAGAAATAAAATTTTATTTTCTTAAATCTATTTTTTCAACTTTTTTTCATAACATTTAATATAAATTTATTTTATTAATAAATTATTTTTGCATATGGATTTAAATTCATTTTATTTTTAAAAAATTAAATGATAGTAAATTACATAAAATTTTAACTAATTTTAATTATATTTTATATTTTTTTTCATGATAAGTCAAAGAAAGTAAAATTTTCCTTATTTTTCATGGTCAACCTAACAGAAACAACCTTTTATCGAATAATTTGACATATGTGTTTAATTATTTTCACGTGTAAAATAAAAATAAATAAATAAGTGGAAAATAGACTTTATATGAAACGAAGAAAAGTATTCCACCTCGATGGCCTCCAAATGTGTACGATTATTGAATTTATTCAAAGCATCATCATCAAAAGTACTTTTGTACAGTGTAAACAATTTAAAAACATTTTCTATATATTATTTTTCTTTAATTAAGGTTTTTTTTATAACTATAATTGCTTTTTAACAAAGCATTAGCTAACAGATTTTAAATCTACTCCAAAATAACAATAAGATTACAATCAATCAGTGGGCGGTTGAAAGGGAATCTGGGTTGGCGTTTGGAAGTCAAGAAAATTGGGCAAAATGTGAGGAATATGGAAAAAATGAATTTATTCCAAGAAAGGCCACATTAATTTAAATGGCTGAAAATGGAAGAATTCAATGACGTGACTCCAGCTTCCTCTGTAATATGAAGTCCAACCCATTTCCACTGTCGCCCGCCCTACCAACCTCATTGAATTTTATTCTCTCCTGTGATGGAAACGTTTTGTTACACATAATATAAAATCAAAATAATAATAAGTGAAAATAAATTAATTATAAGTTAATAATTTTTTTTTATTTTCTTTTTTAAATATTTTCTGTGGTTTTTAAGCTACCACACATGCATCCCAATATCCCATGACTGGAGAATTGCTTCTCGTGATGCATGCCATGTATTATAATATTAACAAAAATCATAGTTTGGAAAAGGGAGTGGTTGTCAAAGGCTAAAAATATTTTTCTAATATTTTGAATACTTTTTTTTAATTAAAAATTTGTTATTTTTATGAATAAGATTTTATTTAAAAACTCGAGTTTTCAACTTATATTATTTGAACACACAACACTTATGTGTAATGTAAAAGTTTTTAAAATATTTTTTATCTTTTGAATTATTATTTGTAATACTTTAAAAAATTTTAAAAACATTAAATTTATTTTAAAAATAGATTTTTTTTAAAATAAATGTGAAAATTTTATTTTTTGTCGAAAGTTGCAATATCCCATCTTGACCACCGAAAAAAGGTTATTAACATTACATGAATATGCATAATAATATAATTTAGATTATTAAATATGTTTGATAAAATAATTTAATGCATAACTTGTTAAAAATAATTTTAAATATTAAATTAAAATAATTAGTTTATTGAATCTATATCCTTCACCCTGTTTGCCTCTTTTACGATTATGGCTTCTCATCAATTACTTTTTTTTTTTTTTATGTATGAATTATATTTTTAATATGTATATTTAGTAAATAAATTTTATTACTTAAGATTAAAAATATATATTAATAAAAATAAATATATAAATTTGATAATTTATAAACAAAATTTAAGTTCATTGTATCAATCAATATTAATAAAAATCAAATAATAAATTTAAGCCTAGGATGGAGTTGGGTTCAAGACGTAGGAATGTTCAACAATTTTTTTAAAAGTTTAAAAACCATTAAATAAAAAATAATTCTAAAGTTATTGTATTAGAAAAAATGGTAAACTCGTGTTTACAAAAAGACGAGTTGCATATAAGAAATAATCATCTTTCTTAAAAACCAAATTTAGATAATAGATGAGTTTGATATAAAAAGAATCTATTTTTTTTTTAAATACAAATTTAGAACTTGTGGGAAATTGTAGTACTCAACCTACTTATTGTAAAAAATAAAAATGTTTTTACTATAAAAAGTAGAAACATTTAAAAAAAAAATATATTGACGAGAATTATAAATGATTTTAATATTTTAAAAGTGATTTTTAAATTTTATCAAACACTTAAATTTCTTCTAAAAATAGTTATTCGGCTATTAAGTGTTATTTAAAAACACAACTAAATGGAACCTAAATGCAGTACATTTCATTTAGTTTGAAATGGGGTTGGAAGGGAAATTTGACCATATTTTTCAAATAAATATTTTTTCAAAAAAAAAGAAAAAAGGAAGTAAAATTGTTGTGTGAGCCACGCGAGGGGAAGAAGAAGGCTGCTCTTGACCGTGTGTTTCCACGGGTAGGTCCTTCCAAGTTCCAAGTTCAAGGTTACAAATCGTGGAGAAAAGCGCGTGGAATCTTAGAATTTCTAGGAAGAAGACCCTGGTTAGAAACCATTGAATAATCACTTTGATTACATCATAAGGTGACCACGAGTATCATATGCTGGGATTTTTTTATAAAAGCACTGACCATAGCTTACGGTACAGCATATATAATATCATACCACCTCCCTAGCCTTTCTAGACTGCAACCTCGTCCTCATCCCCATATCTCCATTTTTTTCACTTTCACTTTCACTTTAAGCTTTTTTCAGAAGCTTCAATGGCCATCTCCATCGCCCACATGACCCTTCCCTACACAAGTCATGGGCGGAAGTCAGAAAATATTTTTCCAGCCTCATTTTCTAGCCAGAAACCTCAGTTTCTACGCGTTGATGCAGACGAGATCAGTAGAAAGATGAGTACCGTGACCAGGGTGTCGTCGAAAACCACCAATGGGTCATCAACGGGCATTGGATCGTTGTATTCCATCATCAATGACCTCGAGAAGGAAAAGACGGTCAAAAGAGAGCATGAGGAGCTAGTATCGGAGCGGTGGAGGGAAATCCATGGCGAGGATGATTGGACTGGAATGCTAGATCCGATGGATCCCCTGTTGAGATCGGAGCTAATCCGGTACGGAGAAATGGCTCAAGCTTGCTACGACGCATTCGATTTCGATCCCTTCTCGAAGTACTGCGGGACCTGTAGATTTATGCCCAGAAAATTCTTCGATTCCCTCGGAATGGCCGGCCATGGCTACGACGTGTCGCGATACCTCTACGCCACATCGAATATCAATCTCCCCAATTTCTTCAAGAAGTCCCGATGGCCTAAAGTCTGGAGCAAAAACGCGAACTGGATCGGATACGTCGCCGTGTCGAACGACGAAAAATCAAGAGTTCTAGGGCGCCGGGACATAACCATCGCCTGGCGCGGCACGGTGACCAGACTGGAGTGGATCGCGGACCTGATGGACTTTCTGAAGCCAGTATCGTCGGAGAACATTCCCTGCCCTGACCGGACGGTTAAGGTGGAGTCGGGATTCCTCGACCTGTATACGGACAAGGACGAGAGCTGCAAGTTCTGCAAATTCTCAGCTCGGGAGCAGATTCTGACGGAGGTAAAGCGTTTGATAGAGATGTACCCTAACGAAGAACTGAGCATAACCTTCACCGGCCACAGCCTGGGCGGCGCATTAGCGGTGTTGAGCGCGTACGACGTGGCGGAGACGGGGCTGAACGTGCTCAACAACGGGCGGGTGCTGCCGGTGTCGGTGCTCTCGTTCTCCGGGCCTAGAGTGGGGAATGTTCGGTTCAAGGAGCGGCTGGAGGGGCTAGGGGTGAAGGTGCTGAGGGTGGTGAACGTGCACGACGTCGTGCCCAAGTCTCCGGGGCTGTTTTTCAATGAGCAAGTGCCGGCGATGGTGATGAAACTGGCGGAGGGGTTGCCATGGAGCTACTCGCATGTTGGGGTGGAGCTGGCGCTGGACCACAAGAACTCGCCCTTCTTGAAGCAGAACGCCGATCCCATTTCCGCCCATAACTTGGAGGCTCACCTGCATTTGCTGGATGGGTTAGTATTGCCTCAAAAATATGAAAAAGATTTCCTTAATTACCAAAGCTGAATGTTTAATCAACTTTTTTAAAAATCTAGGTAATAGTAATTTTTAAATTAGTATTTTCCCTTTGAGATAGTGTCTACTGTTTGATAAAATTTTAAAATCCTAGAAAATGACCCCAGTGATTCCATCAGTGATCAGTCGCTTATTATGACTTTTTCATATGTTCTCTTAATCCAAACACTCAAGCTCACTTGGGTTTCAGGGCGATTTCTTATAAAATTTAGGTATTTAATTGATTTTTAAAAATCTAAAAAGTTACTTATAGATTACAATTTAAAACTTTATACAAGGCATTATCAAAAATATTATTAAAATATTTGTTTGTTGTTTTTAATCTATATGATCTAGAATACTCTAAATAGACTCACGTCCGATCACTTATCACTTAAATTTATTATTTATATATTAAGCTAAAATTTAGAAGTAGGAGGCCTAGGGACTTTATAGGATGGGACACAACGATGAGACCATAGCATTTTAGATTCCACCCCAAATGGCCAACATCATGTGTCACACGATACTTAGGACTGTTGTGGGTGGCGACATTATGAATTTTATAATAAGTCCTTTAAGGTGAGATAACCATACAAGCAACTGAATAATCATAATAATATGTTCCACCGTACTTTAAAAAAATATTAATTTATTGAGTATGATCGGTTCTGCAGATACCACGGGAAAGGCCAGAGATTTGTGCTGGCAAGTGGGAGAGACCCAGCGCTGGTGAACAAGGCATCTGATTTCTTGAAGGATCACTACCTGGTTCCCCCGTACTGGAGGCAGGACGAGAACAAAGGCATGGTCAGAAGCAGCGATGGGCGGTGGGTGCAGCCGGAGCGGCCCAAGCACGAGTTACACGACCATAACCATGCAGATATGCACCACCACCTCGGCCAGCTAGGCCTTTCTTCTGGCCAATAGAGATGGTTTGACTCATGGCTATAGCCTACTTCCAGTTTTGGGTCCTCTCCATTTGTACAAAACAACAAGTATATATGTAGTTTGTTTATTTACATCTGTCTTTTTTGATAATTATGCGTAATTATTTTTAATTTTATTAATTTTTAAGATTTGTTTTGCCTATGAACACATTAATTTTATTTTAAAATTTTAAACTATGAGTCGTATCTGTCATTGTATGTGTGATAAAGATGCGAAAGGATTAGGTAAGGATATTAAATGATAAGCATTGGATACCATATAAAAAACCAAATATGTTATTGAAGAAGAAATTACTAGTCTATTCTTAATATTTTACATTTTAATCTCATTCAAATGAAAAAAATAACATTCATTGAACTTCACATTCTTAAAAATCATTTACAAATTCAAGATAAGCTCGTACATATATAATATTAAAATTTTATTCATAAAAACATTGTTCATTTGGTCTAATCGGTTTCTACGACTTTAATGCATATGCACAATTAAAAAGTGTTTATACACAGTATAGTGATATCATTTGCAATTATTCATTCCTTTGTTTAATTATTAAGCTCGTAGCTTTAAAACTTAAAATTAAAAGAAGATTTTTTAACCTTCCTCTATGTAGATATCATTAACTCCTGGTCATCCCGACTTTCAACATGTATATGTAAATGAAAAAAACCCATGTATATTTATATATAGGCCACAAATTTATTTTATTTTCATATTTTGAACATGGGATATATCAAGCAATCTTATTATTTTATATCATAGTTTTACGTGTTACACCCAAATTCTATTATAGGCTAAATAGCCCAAATTACAATTTTGATATCACGTAGAATGAGTGCTTTTTCAGCAGCAAAAAACAAACACATAGTTGATTAGACATGTCACTAAGTTATTAATAAAAAAATACAAATTTGTAGAAAGGGAATCATGATTAAAAATTAGCAACTGGCAGCCATTATCATGTGAAAAACACATCACTTGCAATTTACTATTGCTGTTATCATGGACGACCTTTACCAACTAGGAGTTAAAGCCACATTTTTTTTAACCCACCAACCTATTATTTAAGACTTAAAAAATGACTTGGAAACTCTTTTAAAAAGACCACGACATGATGGGTGCAAGACTAATTCA
This sequence comes from Vitis vinifera, assembly GCF_030704535.1. NCBI lineage: Eukaryota > Viridiplantae > Streptophyta > Magnoliopsida > Vitales > Vitaceae > Vitis > Vitis vinifera. Next base: position 484,654 of record NC_081811.1, on the reverse strand, counting down.
TCAAATTATGACTTTAATTACTCTTAATTAGCCTTGAAGCATAGGGTTAGGGTTAAGTCATAATGGTTTAATTGACCATGCACTCCACTTTATTGGTTTAATAGTGTGACTTAGGTGCACAAAAACCTAAGCCATGTTGAGAAAATCAAACCCTCTAACTAGCAACGAGGATACCAATTATGACTTTTATCATGTCTACAAATCCAAAGGTGGGCTTAAATTCATGGATTAAGACGTTACGTTGATTTCCCATTTTCCCTTCCCTTTTGGCCAGACTTTTAATGCTCTACCCTCAATTTTTTTTTTCTCCAATGATTTGTTCATTTATATAGAATCATAGGTAATGATAAATTAATTTTAAATTTAAGTTTTATCATGACACAGTTTTGTTGTGACTATTTTTTATTTAAATAATTAATTGAATTTAAAATTTAAAATTTAAAATTAAAACATAATTATTTTATAATTATGATAGGTGTCATAAAATGGGAGCCTACCGTTTCTTGTGTTTGTAGAATATCCAAATTTAAGTATAAATTAATATATACTTCCTTTTATTTTAATTTAATAAGAGTAAGAATTATCGTATGAATAAAATTATTATTTTAATGTTTTAAAATATCATCCAACAAATCCTATTTAATTATGCCATACTCACCACCTCGAGCTTCAACAAATGATAGCATGTGTGTTTTTTTATTATTAAATAATTAAAATTAAAATTAATTAATTTAATAAGAATAGTCAATTGTATATAGATTTTTATTATACAATATTAATATTAAAACATATGCATGGAGTTGTCACGAATTTATAATATATTTTTTAATATAAATATTTTAAAATTTATTTCATTTTTCTTAAATTGTTTTTTCTATGATATTTATTAAATAATTAAAAATTATTGTAAAACAATGACAAATACAATGCAAATCAAAGGAGTAGAGATGAAATATATTTTACTTTGATATATAATAGGGAAGAAGAAATCAGAAAAGAGAGTTGAGAAAGTTGAGAGACTGAAAAATAGAGAGAATGTGACGAATAAAATTTCTTTATTTTTATTGGGATGTATGTTATAAGAGAAGGGAAGCTCTTTTACCGGCTTTCCAAATGACTTTCATTAATATCCCCATTAATGAATATTAATGAAATTCATAAATAACATTAATAGTTTTCATTAATAAGTATTAATGGAAGTCATAAATAATACTTAATTAACATTAATGGGGTGACATTCATTACTTCAGTTATAACAAAAATTACATAATAATCACTTCATTACTTAATTGTTCACAAATCTTGCACTTGAAGCAAAACTAGTGTTAAAACTAAAAAATTATAATTTGGACCTTTTTTCACTATTGTGAAAGCATATAAATTGTAAATTGTACATTATGAAAAACGTCAAATTTAAGCCATTGAATAAAAATATAAAAATTTAAATATAAATAAAAACATGTTTGATAGTGTTCTTAGTAAAAGATTTTTTTTTTAAAAATTATTGTAATTTTTATGGATGAAAAATGCAAAAACTAAGCATTTTAATCCTGATGCTTTGCGATTGAGTGTAACCGTATAGCGCCCAATTTTATTTGTATCTTTAAAAAGGTTATATACCCTTTAAATAAATTATTTATTCTTTGAAAATATTCTCATGGATGGGCCGGGTTGGCCCATCCGGCCCAACTCAGTAGTACTTGATCAATATTACGACTCTCGGTATTCTTCTCCTTTCACCGTTTCACGTGGTGTGAACCTCACATTCGTCGCCGTCAATTGCTCCGGTCGCTGACGCTGACTTCCGGAAACAGTTCTCCGACTCAGTATCCCTTTTTCGATCATCCTTACCTCATTTCTCTTTAGCTTCCTTCAGGACTGACGGAGTTGGAAGAAACCGCCGCCAGGTATCCCTAAACCCTAACCCTAAACCCTAACTTTTGTTTTTTTTCTCTGTTGGATTCAATATGTCGTATTATGTGTTGACAACCGATGGAGAACGATTTTTATAGTGAAGAGACAATTTATTTTACAAATTTTTGGCAATTCCAAGTGAGAAAGATGTACTTGAGTGGCTTCATATGTGTTATAGCAGTATAGTATGGGTTATATATTTCTATATTTTGTTTGGGAGTTTTGGTGGAATTTGTTGTCCTTTTTCCCCTAAGAACAAGGGATAAGTTTTTGTGCTTTTTCCGAACCTGGGTGTGCTGGAAATTGTTTATCTAAATTCGTTTGTGCTTGGAAACAGTAGAAGAAATGGTGGTTCCGGCATTGATGTTGTAGAACCTTATAGCTTAATTTGATTTGCTGCAAATTGTTATGAAATTTGGGTTTGGATAATGTGTCGTTGATGGAAATTCACTGATTTGATCTCTGATAATCTCTCATGTCTCTTTTCATGTTTTGCTTGCTTTAACTTGAATGTGATCGACATTCTATTGAATGTTAGGAAATTGGTAGTGTTTTGGAATCCATAATACTTCGTTTGGTTCTAGAAAAGGAAAAAGTGCTTAAGACAGATTATTTTGGTATGTTTGGTTTACCATAAAAAATATAAAAGAAAATTAAATAGAAATAAAATTAGTTAGAAACTTATACATTTTGAGATTATTTAATCTTTATAAAGAAGGGGAAAAAAGTGAAGCATGTTTAAAGAAGCATATAAAAAACTTATTAATTTTAAATTTATATTTCATTTTCTTTCACTTTCTCTTTCCTTGTATGTTTCCTCCCTATTTTCTTTCCCTCAAAATTTCCTTCACTTTTGTTACATGTTCTATGGCTAAATACAATAGGTTTAAATGCTGGAGCCATGATGTTCTGAAGTTTAGCCATGTATGATTGCTCCATTTGCCCAAATTTTCATTTGTTTGGTGATTTGAAATGACAATGTTGAACTTGATTATCTTGGAACGCTTGACTATAATTTTTTCATAGTGTTTCTTTAGTTTGTTTTTTCAAATCCAGGGGCCGAGATTTAAGTATTTATGTCTTTGCAATTGGATTTTGCATGTTTTTGCAGAAATAAATTGTTGAAGATGAGTTTAATTTCTCAAAATATTCTCCGTAAAAACCGAGTCAATAAGACTAAAAGGGAGGATGTTGATGTGCCTTCACCTTTGGAAGGAAATGAAAATGAAGATAGAAAGGAATTGGTTCCAGATATTTTAAGGACTAAGAAGAGGAAGAAAGAACACAAAGAAGAGGATAAGCAACTGGAAGTTGAGGAGGAAAGAGAAATGAAGAAGCTGGAGAACTTTTTGTTTGGATCTCTCTATGACCCAGTTGAATTTGGGAAGGTAGGTGAGGAAGAAGTACAAACCAAGGCAGAGAAAGATTCTACTTTGTTCTTCACTGATCGATCAGCTAATAGTGCTCTATCTTTTTATGAGGAGGATGCAGAATTCCCAGAGGAAAGTAGTGGTGAAGAGGACACCAAGCAAAGGAAACCCGTCTGGGTGGATGAAGAAGAGGAGAAAACCAATATAAATATTTCTAAAGTTAACAGATTGAGGAAGCTGAGGAAGGAAGAGGATGAGAGTTTAATTTCTGGTTCGGTTTATGTCTCACGATTGAGAGCTCAGCATGCTAAGCTGAATCCAGGAACAGAGTGGGCCCAACTTGATTCATGGTCGAGGACTTACAGCTCTGATTATGGTGAATCATCAGATGAAGAAAATGGGGCAGTGATTGCTCCAGGTCATAAGGATGTTGAAGCCGTTGATGATATCCTTCGGACAAATGAAGACCTGGTTGTGAAAAGCGGTACAAAATTGTTGCCTGGACTTCTGGAATATTCAAGACTGGTAGATGCAAATGCAGAGGATCCTTCCAATGGTCCTATTAATTCAGTTCAATTCCATTGTAATGCTCAGTTGCTGCTTACTGCTGGACTAGACCGAAGGGTCAGATTTTTTCAAATTGATGGCAGAAGGAACACCAAAATTCAAAGTATCTTCCTTGAAGATTGCCCTATTCGGAAAGCATCTTTCTTGCCTGATGGGTCTCAGGTTATCATAGCGGGGCGAAGAAAGTTCTTTTACAGCTTTGATTTAGTGAAAGCCAAAGTTGATAAAATAGGACCCTTGATTGGTAGGGAGGAGAAAAGCTTGGAAGCTTTTGAGGTTTCCCCTGATTCTGGTACCATTGCCTTTGTGGGCAATGAAGGTTACATCTTGTTGGTTTCATCAAAAACAAAGGAACTGATTGGAACCCTTAAGATGAATGGAACTGTTCGTTCATTAGCTTTTGCTGATGATGGGCGGCAATTATTGAGCTCGGGTGGAGACGGACATATTTACCACTGGGACTTGAGAACAAGGACTTGCTTCCATAAAGGTACAGATGAAGGCTGCATAAATGGTACAGCTCTCTGTGCTTCCCCAAGTGGAGCTTTGTTTGCTGCAGGTTCGGCCAGTGGGATTGTGAATGTTTACAATAAAGAAGAGTTTTTAGGCGGCAAGAGGAAACCAATGAAAACCATAGAGAACGTAACCACCAAAGTGGATTTTATGAAATTTAACAATGATGCTCAGATATTGGCTATCAGTTCCAGCATGAAGAAGAACAGTTTAAAGCTGATACACATTCCATCATATACTGTATTCTCGAATTGGCCTCCCCCGAATAGGACTCTGCATTATCCACGTTGTTTGGATTTTAGCCCTGGTGGAGGTTTCATGGCAGTGGGAAGTGCCGCTGGAAAAGTGTTGCTCTACAAGTTGCATCATTACCAGCATGCATAGAGCAAATGCATGTGATCCTGGCAATGTCTCATCACAATGCCCTTGCTCTTTGTTCCTCCCAACTCATGAAACTTCGGGTACTTAAGCCCAGAGGGCAGACAGCTGCCTCTGTTTTTCCCTTTATTTGGTTCTTCTTTTGGATTAAACTATAGTTTTCCTAAACCTCCATAATAGCTTCATGAAAACGTGTGGATGGTTTAGATTCAAACTGGTTTTCACGTCATAACTTGTTTTCTATTATTTATGCTGTGAACCAGTGATTAATTTTGGGAAAGTTTTGAGGTGTTGTAGCCGAGAGCTGTGGCATACGGGGCTCATGGGGGAATTTGTCTTTGTTTATTTTATTTTATTTTATTTTTATTTTGTAGCATTATCTGTTTGGATAAGAGGTCAATCGACGAAGTTGTAATCTAGCATTTTTGGGTTTTAAATCATTTCCCTTTAAGATTATTATGGTCATCATGATTTGTTTTTCTCATATTTTTGTTTAGTAAAAAAGAAGCACATGCTGCCAGGTTCGCATCTTGATGACTCCTCAAGGTTTGGTTCCGTGGTGAGTAAGGGCTTAGCCTTCAAATTTGAATGGTTATTGGTTTTAAATTGAAAATTGAAATGAGAAACTAATGGTTGAACAATTCAAAAAATATAAAGAAAACAGTTTTTTTGAACTCAAGTTTGACAAATATGTTTACCAAATTGTTTTTGGTATTTGAATTTCAGATGGATGTTCGTTCCTCAAAGCAATTAAGATCTACTTTTAAGGGCAATTCTGAAAAACTATTTTGCTAAATCAATTTTTGAAAGCATTGCTAAAGAATCCTAAATCAAATAATATTTTTTAGTCTTGATCATCAGAGTTTTTCGATCAATGGTCAAAACAGTTGAATTCTGTCAACAAAGGAATTCAAATTTAGAGGCTTTGCCACCTATAAAAACTCCAATGGAGCAAAAAAAGGGTAAACCCTTCATTATGGAAATCAACAACGCATATCAGACGATTTATTTGTTTCCTGAACCAAATGTCAATGAAAATGATGAAAGGCAAATTTTAAGTTACTCAAATTCCTATAAAGGAAAAGAAAATTTACAGTAACAAGTTTGTAGGAGAACCCTTGGCCCCCAGCAGGATCTGCACTCCTCTAGTAAGGCTCCATTTCCGCTGCATGTTCATACCTCAGTTTCCTGTCATTGACCAGTTTATTGTTAGGTTTCTCCTGCAGTTTTAAGAAGGCCAAAGTGAGGAATTTGTAGGACGGAAAGAAAAATGATATTTTTACAAAGTAAAATATATGATTGTACCAAATGAAAATTTCTTTAAAATTTTGTCGCTTGGAACAGCCTAATGAAAATTCAAGATTTATTCTGAAAGCAGGTTGTTATTGGGAACAAATATGAGGTTTTTAGTTTATTATTTTTTTGTAGAGTGTCCTTAACAAAAATTGAAAAGATATAGAATATTTTGTAAACATTTGCATCATACATAATATACAAAAAATAAGCCGTGTAAAATGTTTTTTATATTTGAATTCCAAACAGGATTTTGTTCTTGAAAACAATTGAGAACTGTTTTGAAGAACTGTTCTGAAAAAAAAAAAAAAAACTGCTCTCAACAACGTGGCTAAACATGCCTATAACTTCTTTCTAAAGTATGGAGTTAGAACTAGCATCTAAACTAGTGCAGCTAGATCCAGTTGGTGGGACAAATTCCATAGAAACCCAATGGCAACTAGGCCATGCAGGATTGAAATTCTCAAGCTAGGCCAGTAATCATCAATCTGCCAAATTTTTTGTGGAACTGACCCTGCATGACAACCTTTAAAGGGAAACAAGAACTAGAAAGTAGAAGCAGAGACTAAACCCAATGTGCTTAATGTTAACAGAAACAAAGAGACAATTGTTCATCTTGTGTTTCATTAGGCCTATAATAGACAGTAACATGCAATGCTATAGCTCAAGAGGCATGCCAAGGAGAGCCTAATCTAGTAATTAGAGAAGGGAATGTTTTGGCAGACATTTCCAGACCTGCCTTCAGGAGAATAGATCACATTCCAGTCATATACCCGTATCTAGTGCTGTTGACATGAGTAGTGAACTGAGGAAATAGAATTTCAAATTTTGAGAAGACTTTGCAGTAAAAACATGAACACAGGAATACAACAAAAGTTGTTTTTGTGGCCACATGATAGCATTTTGGGTTTAGCAATAATACCTATGGTTTGAAGCTCTATTGATGGACTGGTGTTTCATTGTTAAAAATGTCTCATTAAATCAAAAAAGGGAAAGGAACCAAGGCAAACTGAAAAGCTCCAGCAACCCAAATGGAACATATTTGCTAAAAGATCATGAGATCAAGTTGGGCAACTATTCTTACCAAAAGTGGGAGTGCTATCATGCCCATCAGATAGATTGGAACTCATGCTAAACCCCTGCTGCAGCTTTAACCTCGGGATCCGTCTTTCCCTGAAACAAATTTGAGCAAGAATCATATTCAATCCATACAATTCATGAACAATTGCAGGTTAAACTAGGGTAATGGATCAAAATGAAGATAAAGATATAGACCAAAAATACGTAAATATCAATGGAAATATGTACACAATATTGATATCATAAATTCTGCAAAGAAACTGAAGGAAATTGTTATGAACACCAAAATTCAAAGTGAAACTTTAGGAACTGATGGGAAAATGAAATAGCTTAATTTAGACCCCATTCGCTTTTTTTTTTTTTTAAGTTATCTACTTGAATAAAATTTCCTATCTAAAGGAATATAAGCACTAAGAATCATGTTTAAGAAAATTTTTACATCTTAATTGGATTTTCACATTATGTTTAAATTTTTTAACCCAAAATGTAAACATATATCATATCAGATGTTTAAATTATTTTATATTTTCAATTAAATTATTTATTTATTATGAAAATTTGAGACAATTCTTTAATTATTTGTTAAGAAATCACAACTGACTTTTAAACTATTTTTTAGTCGTCGAAATAATTAATGAATTAGGAAAGAGGAGACACCTAATTGGTTATTGGAGATTTCAAATCCTCACCAAATATGATCTTTCGCATTAAATGTGATAAACTCCACTCTTCTTTCTTTCTTTCTTTCTTTTTGCCATCCTATCCCAAGAAGATTAGAGCCGTTGAAAATAAATTGTCAGAAAATGACCTGTTTGTTGCAATCTCAATATCTGTCCAGAAATTTCTGAGATCTTTTAAGACCCCATCAAAGATTTTAAACACCATCCACTGTCTTTCTTAGAAGAATGGCGGATGGAGGACCAGTGAAGACAGAAGCACTCCTGTTGGGGCTGCTATCTCAGATACGTAGTAATGACAGGGTATGAGTTCCAGACCATGCAGACCAGCCATGCTCCTATTCTTGCACAGACCAGTATTTATTTACTTCAGTCTCATCCTCATTTTTTCTGAAGAGAATTGCCTATCTACTTTGGGGTTCTATACTGGCTAAAACCCCCTTGTCACTCCCTCCTCTGCCTTTTCTTTTATAGTAGATCATCTGTTCTTTCCATTTCTTAAATAGAAATACAAATCCCTAAATTTCAGTAAAGATATTGCATACAATGCTGGACGTGCTCCCCACGCACTCATGACACACACATCATGGGAAGGGAATGGCAAATTTCCTAGTGATATATCCTGAATTTCCCAGAAAATTTCAGCTAAAAAAATGTTGTATATTTTGCTGATTCTGCAAGATACATAAATGGTGACCAGAAAATGTATCAATCGCAACCAAAATCTGAAAAATATCACCAAGCCATCGGTGATAAACTTAGGTCCATGGTTATCACATGCTGGTTGGGCTCAAGAATATAAATAGACATTGACAAATTCAAAATTGTGAGGTTCCATTGTCCCCAGAAGAGAAAAAAATACAGGTAGCCATAATTTTTAAACAGGTCAGTGGTTCATCACTTCTTAAATAGGTCAGTGCAACAGGACTAAGTCTATGATAAATAACCGATAAAAAGATTCTGTCTGACACAAACCTCGGGTGGAGAGCTGTTTCGAATCTTCCGAGTAGGAGTCCTCATTGTGACAAGCTCCTCTGCTGCAGTAGGGTGGATTCCCACAGTGGCATCAAAGTCTGCCTTTGTCAAGCCAGCTCTCACAGCAACTGCAAAGCCCTGGGGTTTTGCCATAAGAATACAACCAATTAATTGCAGATCTAACAAAAATAAGTCAAGCAATGGATTAGAAGGCAAACCTGCACAATTTCTGGTGAATCTTCTCCACACATATGCAATCCCAGTACTTTGTTAGTCTTTGCACAGACTATAAGTTTCATGAAAACCCGGTCTGGGAGTCCAGAAAGAGTAGCCTTTAGGGGCCTGAAGTTTGCTGTGTAGACATCAATGTCTCCATATTTTTGTATAGCCTACAAAAATGATTCAAATATTAATCGCAAGGGATGAATCTCAGCTGCTGCAAATACAGAAGAGAATTGGCATCACCTGTTCTTCAGTAAGACCAACTTGTCCAATAGGTGGCTGGGAAAACACAGCAGATGGTACAGCTCTGCTCATAAGAAGAAACAATCTAGTCAGGTAGCTAATACAGATCAAACTTAGCCTTTTACCATTTAAACTCAAACTTGTATTAGACTTCCTTCTCAGGGAGGAAACAAATTCCCATATTCTAAAGGTTTTGGTTGTGAAAAAGTACAAAAATGCTTTAGAACACTAAGAAAGGCCATTTTCAACATTTTCATGCATGTTCACCTAATCTTTGAGAAAACTAAATTGAGAGTAAATTACTAGAGCAGACAATAGTTAAATGTATCTAGACAGGAGCATCTCTGAATCCTTATCCACGCCAACAATGCTACCAAACAATTTTGCACAAAATAGATAGAACACCTATAATCTGGTTTTGTTGGTTCATTCCCAAATAGAGTTTTAGCTAATGCTCCTCCCTCCATCAAAGCAACTGGAGTCAAATTTATTCTATCTGTTACATCTCCAACTGCCCAAATGGAAGGAACTGATGTACGGGAGAATTCATCAACCTGAGAAAGCAATAAGAGTGTATGAGAAAAAGCACAAGGTACAAAAATCACAAGAATGGAGCAGAACAAATCTCAGAGAATCAAATATTCTTACCTCTATTGCTCCAGTCTTGGTCATTTTTACTCCTACTGTCTCCAATCCTAAGTTCTGCAATGTATTATGAGTTTATGTAAGCAATCAGAATGTTGCATCCTTTACTTTTTCAAGTGCCAACTTAGTTCTCACAAGAAAGATTGACTCCTGCATGGTACAGGCATATTTTGATAACTTACCAATCAAGGCATCACAGCAAGTTATGGAATGCAATTCCATCAGTTGACATGAAGAGAACAAAATGGAAACACACACCTAACATTGCTTTGATTGGCAAATCAACAAAAGAAAATGGGTATACCAAATAGAAGTCAACCATAAAAGTACAAAAATCAACCTTTGTATTAGGCCTGCGTCCTGTTGCAAACATGATATGGGAGAAACCTTCAACTGTTCCTTTGTTAGTCTTTAAAGACAGAGAACCATCAGCTGATTTGAGAATAGCCTGAGGCGACTCTTCTGTATGGAACTCAATTCCTCTTAGAGACATCTGTTCTGCAACAAAATCTCTGACCTGAAGGCATTGAAAATGCAAGTTTGACAAACTATTGCACATGTAGATAGGAAAAATAAAATAAAAAATCAATAATATCATATGCAGTTCCTTACATCTTCATCAAAACCTCTTAAAACCTTTTTCTGCCGTATAAATACATGGACGTCAGTATTCAAACCATTGAAGATACCAGCAAACTCCAAAGCAATGTACCCACCCCCAACTATTCCAATTTTCTTAGGTTTTGAGGGCAAATCAAGTGCAACATCAGAATCTATGGCATGTTCACTTCCAGGAATTTCAGGAATGAAGGGGCGGCCCCCAACTGCAATTAGTATGTGCCTTGCTGTATATAGTTTTCCATCCACGTCAACTGTGTGTGGGTCCACAATCTACGGATAAAATCATTAAAATTCAAGCAACAGTCATAAAAAGCATGAAATATGAATTCATTTCAGAGAAGAATTCTGTTTATTTCTAATCTGGCTTTACAATGATATCCAACCTTTCCACGGCCTTCAATTAATGTGACTCCAGCATTTTTCAGAATGTTCTTGTATATACCAGTAAGGCGCTGCAATTCAGCGTTTTTGTTAGCCATCAAGGTGCTCCAATCATGCTTGGGTTCAGCTTCAAATTTCCATCCAAAACCACCACTCTCATCAAATTCATGAGAGAATTTGGAAGCATACACAAGCAATTTCTTTGGCACACATCCACGAAGTACACACCTGCATCAGAAAAATCTTGTTAAATTTATTGGCATTCTAATAGAATTCAGAAAATAAAAATGCCAATAAGGTAACAATAGGAAAATTTAGAAAATGTTGTTGAATTTTTGTAACATGCAATAAAATAACCATGTCAATTAATTGGGTAATAATTGGAAGGTTCAGAGGCATCAATATTTTTTTAATTGCTGAAGATGTGATGAAAAAATGCAAGTATGAAATATCAGCTGAAATACCATTTTATGAAATAGTGATAATATCTTAAGCCAAAGGCATCTTGAAAAGAACCCCCACTTAGGGATAGCTTACACTTTAATAACTATTGTTTTTAGAGTCTTGTTTGCCTTTAAGGACATAGAAAAGATACGAACTTATTTGGAACTCTCAAGTAGGCATTCAAGAAATTTTAGATTAGGCAAAACCTCCAACAAATTCACAAACTAAAACATTAGGGATGTATTTCCTGCAGAGGCGACAGTGTCCCAAATGACCTTCAATTTTGAACTTTCTCTGCTTCATTTGAACAGTACTATTCCCATTGGTGGGACGCCCTATCTTTCATAGGCAAACAAAGTGCATATATTGACAAGCGCCAATCAGAAAAGGAGCCGCACCCCTAGTACACTGAGATTCCATTGGTGGGATACTGCTCACTTGTATTAATGTCATTTTAACTCATTGCTACAAGCTAAAGCAGAACTTTTTGTACCCTTCAATCAACATGTGTACCAAAACATTTTGAGGTAGGAAAAATAACAGAAAAATCTGAGTTTGTTAGTACTGGCTAACAACATGGGTGTTCCTTTAAGAGCCAGAAACTGGAAGTTCAAAGAGTAACTTTTAGTGTGCAATGAAGTTTCTGTGTCTCAATTCATTGGACAGCAACTAGTTCTCTGTTCAATCATCTTCAGTATTCATATCCTGATTTAAAGTTAGCACTGGCTTTGCATATTAGAAATTCAAGTCACTCTTATACAAAATTGAAGAGCTGAAAGTCTAAAACACTAAAATTAATAATTTGATTAAGGCACAACAATTTGAATTTGTGCCCAAAGGATGCATTAATTTTCTATTCAACTTTCTCTCATGTGCAAGATTAAGGTCATGTAGCTGTAACCTTAAAATCCATAATCAACCAAGAACGCTAAAAAGGAAAAAAAAAAAAAGAAGAAGAACAATTAATTCAATTCAATCAGAATTTCATAACCAAAGTAGAAATTAAATTAAATTAAACAAACCAAAAATTAAATTTATCCACTCCGATGAATAAAAAACACACTGAACTAGAAGCAAAAGCTAAAAGTAATTCAAAGTTCGAATGAACTGCATTGAAATATCAAAACCCAAATGCAAACTAAATTCAGAATTTAAAAAGAATCCATAATTCAAATTAATCTCTCCCAATCTCTAATCCCAAAAATAAATAAAAACTAAAAATAGGCCAATACAAAAAAAAGAAAAAGAAAAAAAAAAGAACTTTTTATACATACATAACGCTATGAATGCCCAAAAAATAAAATCAAACTTTTACACATAAAACCCCACTTACGTGCCGCCAACGCCACCGGTGGTCTCGGAAGATATGGTAGCAAAAGGAAGCTCACAAACGGCAACCGAAGAGCCGAAGTTGGCGGCGAAACGCGAAGCCCTAACGCCGCCGCTGCCGGCGCCGATGGTGAAGAGGTCGAAGTCGTAGTGGCGAGGCTCGGCCCCATTCTCGGACTCTGCTCGAACTGCAAAACAACGACGAGGAGAGAAAGAGGAAGTGCGCTGAGAGAGAGAGCCTGGGGCTAGGGTTAGGGTTTTGGAGTGAGAAAGAGAGGAGGAGAAGTTGAGAGAAAGAGAGATTGGGAAATTTCTGTAGAGGGTTTGAAGCTTTGGAGAAGAGAATGTGAGCCTGGGCGTCGACAGTGAGGTTGCCGCAGCCATATTCCTTTTTCCTTCGCTCTTTCCTTCTAATTTTTCCCTTATATATCTTGTGGTTAAATAAAAACGAATTTCTAAAGCACTTTTTCAACGCCACTTATTTATTTATCTTTTTTTTTTTCATACTTTTTTGTTTTATATAAATATACAACATAAAATTGGTTACTTATTGTTAATAAATAAATAATATAAAACCGAAGTTATTAAAAAATAAAATAAAAATTTATGGATTTTTATTTTCTTTGACCGAAGCAAAAGGGCAATTACTTTTTGTAATCTTGCTAATTGTTGTAAATTAAGAGTAATGAATGACCACATTGATGGTCATTATGAACTCCATTTACTCATCTTTAAGATGAGTAATGGGAGTTCATAATGTGAAGCCTATAAAAGGCTTCTTACCCCTCCCATGTAAGAGCATCCCGAGAAAAAGAAGAAAGTTCTTCCTCTCATTCTCTCTCTCTCTCTCTTTCTTTCACTTTCTCAATTTTCTTCTTTGATTCCTTCTTCCATATTATATATCAAAGTAAGATATATTTTATCTCTATTACTTTGATTTGCATTATATTTGTCCTTGTTTTACAACACATTATCAGCACGAATTGCTCTAAAGGTAATTCTCGTATCTTAAACTTGAAGTTATTTATATTATTGTTGATTTGTTTTGTTACATATTGTTAAAAGTTATAAACAAATTATTTGATTTTGTTTATAATCAAAGTTATATCAATGCTATCAAGTTATTATAACTGATTTTAATAATATTGTTTTGTCATATATATGAAGTTATTTGACAATGTCGAATATCACAAAACTCGAATTTGTGGCACTTGACATTTCGGGAAAGAACTATCTATCTTGGATCCTTGATGCTGAATTACATCTTGATGCAATGACCCTTGGAGCTACGATCAAACAAGGAAATCAAGCATCCCTGCAGGATCGCGCAAAAGTATTGATTTTCCTTCGCCATCACCTCCATGAAGGTTTAAAAAATGAGTATCTTACGGTAAAGGACTCTTTTACTCTATGGAGTAATTTGAAGGAAAGATATGACCACCAGAAAACTGTGATTCTCCCAAAAGCTCAATATGATTGGATGCACCTAAGGTTGCAAGATTTTAAAACTGTTAGTGAATACAACTCTGCACTTTTCAAAATCAGCTCTCAATTAAAGTTGTGTGGAGAAAAAATCACAGAGGAAGACATGTTAGAGAAAACTTTTACTACGTTTCATGCCTCGAATGTGCTCCTGCAGCAGCAATATCGAGAGCGTAGATTTACAAAATATTCTGAATTAATATCATGTCTTCTTGTTGCTGAACAAAATAATGAGCTTTTGATGAGAAATCACCAGTCTCGTCCAACTGGATCTGAACCATTCCCTGAAGTGAATGCAATATCGTCCCAAACTCGTGGACGTGGACGAGGACGAGGACGTGGTCATGGAAGAAATCCTTGATACCATGGTTCTTATAGTAATAATTCTCAGAAAATGAAAGCCTCATTGCACCACCAGAAGTGGAACAATACTGAGACAATACAAGAAAATGGGAAGTGTTTACAAGATAAACCTCCTAAGAACCATGAGAATAATTGTTATAGATGTGGTATGAAGGGGCATTGGTCGCGTACCTGTCGTACGCCCAAACATTTGGTCGACCTTTACCAAGCATCAATAAAAGCTAAAGGAAAAGAGATAGAGATGAACTTTACCGATGGTGATGGATTGGACCTAACCTACTATGACATTGATTTCTTTGGAGGTCCCAATGAAAAAACAGACCATTTGATAAATGATGAAAAAATCAACATTGATTGATGTTACTTTATATATAAAATAATATATTATTATGTCTTATATTTACATCTTATTTACTTTGTTATTTACATTATGCCTTGTTTTTTTTGTTATATCTGAAATCCATGTGTTATTTGGTCTCAAGATGAATGAGGATGATGTATGTCTCGCAGACTGTGCGACCACGCACACAATTCTTCGAGATAAAAGATATTTCCTCAAATTGACATTAATAAAAGCTAATGTAAGTACCATATCTGGTACTACAAACTTAGTTGAAGGCTCTGGAAGAGCAAACATAACGTTGCCAAATGGAACTAGATTCCATATAAATGACGCGTTATATTCTAGCAAATCTAGAAGAAATTTGCTCAGTTTTAAAGATATCCGCAGAAATGGATATCATATTGAAACTATGAATGAAGATAATGTAGAATATCTTTACATTACTTCCATTATATCTGGCCAGAAGCTTATAATGGAAACACTCCCGGCTTTTTCCTCTGGGTTGTATCATACAACTATAAAGCCTATTGAATCATATGTTGTCGTGAACCAGAAGTTCAATGACCCAAAAGTTTTTGTCCTTTGGCATGACAGGCTAGGTCACCCAGGGTCTTCAATGATGCGTCGAATAATCGAACACTCACATGGGCATCCACTAAAGAACCAGAAGATTCTTTCGCCCAATGAATACTCATGTGCTGCCTGCTCACAAGGTAAATTGATAATCAGACCATCTTTTACTAAAGTCATATCTGAGTCACCAATCTTTTTAGAAAGAATACATGGAGACATATGTGGGCCTATCCATCCACCATGTGGACCATTCCGTTATTTTATGATCTTAATAGATGCTTCTACTAGGTGGTCACATGTTTGTCTCATTTCTACACGTAACGTAGCCTTTGCTAGACTCCTTGCACAAATAATCAGATTACGAGCACAATTTCCAGATTATCCAATTAAGACAATACGTCTTGATAATGCTGGCGAATTTACTTCTCAAACATTCATTGACTATTGCATGTCAGTAGGGATAAATATTGAGCATCCTGTTGCTCATACTCATACCCAGAATGGTTTAGCAGAATCCTTCATCAAACGTCTCCAATTAATAGCTTGACCATTACTAATGAAAACCAAATTACCTACTTCCGCCTAGGGACATGCTATTATGCATGCTGCAGCTTTAGTCTGTATTCGACCTACAACTTACCATGAATACTCCCCTTCACAACTTGTGCTTGGAAAACAACCAAATATCTCTCACTTACGAATCTTTGGTTGTGCAGTATATGTACCAATTGCACCTACACAACGCACTAAAATGGGTCCCCAACGAAGACTTGGGGTTTATGTAGGTTTTGATTCTCCATCTATCATAAGATATCTTGAACCTTTGACAGGCGATGTTTTTACAGCCCGCTTTGCGGATTGTCATTTTAATGAGAGTGTTTTCCCATCATTAGGGAGAGAAAAGTCGATTCCTGAAGAACGACGAGAAATTAGTTGGAAGACATCTACTATGACCCATCTTGATCCTCGTACAAATCAATGTGAACTAGAAGTTCAAAGGATCATTCATTTGCAAAATCTTGCAAATCAATTACTAGATGCATTCATTGATACAAAGAAAGTGACAAAGTCACATATCCCGGCTGCAAATACTCCAGCACGGATTGATGTCCCTGTAGGACAGTTAACAAATGAATCTAAGATACGCCTGAAGCGTGATAGACCTGTTGGCTCAAAGGATGTAACTCCCCGGAAGAGGAGAACCCAAGAAAAACTTGGCACTCTAGAAGAGACCATCAAAATGACTGATCAGTTTAAAAATTGATAAATCTATAGCCCTAGAAGAGGCACAAATAATGCAGAAAGCCCCTGAAGAAGTACATATTGAACAAGAAGCCCCCGAAGAGGCACATATTGAACAAGAAACCCCTGAAGATCCACATATTGAACGAGAAGCCCCTGAAGAGGCACAGGTACCTGAAAATTGTGAGATCTCAGTAAGTTATGTACAAACGGGAGAAAAATGGGATCGAAATAATATTGTTATTAACAATATTTTTGCTTTCCAAGTGGCCTCTGATATCATAAGAAATGATGAAGATCCCGAACCACGAAATGTGGAAGAATGTCGACATAGAAATGATTGGCCAAAATGGAAAGAAGCTATACAGGCAGAATTAAACTCATTAACAAAACGAGAAGTTTTTGGACCTGTAGTCCAAACACCTGAAGATGTAAAGCCTGTTGGGTACAAATGGGTATTTGTACTAAAGCGCAATGAGAATAATGAGATCATAAGATATAAAGCGCGATTAGTAGCACAAGGTTTCTCGCAGAGACCTGGTATTGACTATGAGGAAACATATTCTCCCGTCATGGACGCAATCACATTTCGTTTCTTAATTAGTTTGGCAGTCTCAGAAGGACTGGATATGCGTCTCATGGATGTTATTACAACATATTTATACGGATCCATGGATAATGATATATACATGAAAATCCCCGAAGGATTTGAATTGCCTGATGCAAATAATACAAAGCCTCGTAGCATGTACTCAATCAAGTTACAACGATCCTTGTATGGATTAAAGCAATCTAGACGCATGTGGTACAATCGCCTTAGCGAATACTTGCTAAAAGAAGGGTATATGAATAACCCTATATGCCCATGCATCTTCATTAAGAAATCAGAAACTGGATTTGCAATTATTGCAGTGTATGTTGATGACTTAAATCTTGTTGGAACTCCTGAAGAGCTCACAAGAACAACAAATTACTTGAAAAAGGAATTTGAGATGAAAGATCTTGGAAAAACAAAATTTTGTCTCGGCCTGCAGATCGAGCATTTTCCAAATGGAGTTTTAGTACATCAATCAACATACATTAAGAAAGTTTTGAAGCGTTTTTATATGGATAAAGCGCATCCTTTAAGTTCTCCAATGGTTGTCCGATCACTTGATGTGAAAAAGGACCCATTTCGTCCTTGCGAAAAGGATGAAGAGTTACTTGGTCCTAAAGTACCATATCTTAGTGCTATTGGTGCACTTATGTATCTTGCCAATTGTACACGTCCAGACATTGCTTTTTCTGTCAATTTATTAGCAAGATACAGTTCCGCTCCAACTCAAAGACATTGGAATGGTATCAAACATATATTGCGTTATCTTCGCGGAACTACTGATATGGGTTTATTTTACTCAAGGGAATCAAAGCAACAATTGCTTGGATATGCAGATGCAGGATATCTTTCAGATCCACATAAAGGTAGGTCACAAACAGGGTATGTGTTTAATTGCAATGGTACTGCTATTTCATGGAGATCTGTCAAACAAACAATGGTAGCCACATCATCAAATCATTCAGAAATACTGGCAATTCATGAAGCAAGTCGTGAATGTATATGGCTAAGATCTATGATCCAGCATATTCGGGAATCATGTGGACTCTCCTCTATCAAAGATGACCCGACAACATTATTTGAAGATAATGCTGCATGCATTGCACAAATAACAGGGGGTTATATTAAAGGAGATAGAACTAAACACATTTCACCAAAATTCTTTTATACACATGAACTCCAGAAGAGTGGTGAAATTGATGTGCAACAAATATGCTCAAGTGATAATCTAGCAGATTTATTCACAAAATCATTGCCAACTTCAACATTCAAGAAGTTAATACACAAGATTGGAATGCGTCAACTCAAGGATATCGATATGAGGGGGGGTATGCTTGTAAAAGGGTGTTAGTGTACTGTACTCTTTTTTCCTTCGTCCAGGTTTTGTCCTACTGGGTTTTACTGGCAAGGTTTTTAACGAGGCAGTCCTAATATACCAAGAAAAGAATATTGTACTCTTTTTCCTTCGCTAGGTTTTTCCTATAGGGTTTTTTACTAACAAGGTTTTAATGAGGCATATTCTTTTAATATGGTGGTCATCCAAGGGGGAGTGTTGTAAATTAAGAGTAATGAATGACCACATTGATGGTCATTATGAACTCCATTTACTCATCTTTAAGATGAGTAATGGGAGTTCATAATGTGAAGTCTATAAAAGGCTTCTTACCCCTCCCATGTAAGAGCATCCTGAGAAAAAGAAGAAAGTTCTTCCTCTCATTCTCTCTCTTTCTCTCTTTCTTTCACTTTCTCAATTTTCTTCTTTGATTCCTTCTTCCATATTATATATCAAAGTAAGATATATTTTATCTCTACTACTTTGATTTGCATTATATTTGTCATTGTTTTACAACACTAATTTATTTTTTGATGTAAAATATGAGAATTTAGGGTCAAAATGGCTTTTTATTGAACAAAATGTAGATTATTGTTCAAAATAATTCTTTTTTATTTATTTAAAATTTATATTTTGGAAATAAGATTTTTATGAAAATTAAAAACCATAATTTTAAAATATGTACCAAAAACGTAATTTTATTCAAGATAAGATTTTTAATATATATTTTTAAATAATAGATAAGATTTTGATTATTTCAAAAGTCGGTCTCATTGAGTATTTTATTAGTAACAAAGCCCATTTTGAATCCAAACTCAAAATTTGGAAGCAAACCTAGCACCGTCTTAGAAATGACGTGGCAATGTATGGTAAATGATGTGGAAACATAGAAAGGCAGGGCAATAAGAAAAGAAGATTATTATTATTATTATTATTATTATTGGAATACTTATAATATGTTTTGAGTAAGAAGATGAATGGTAGGGAATCAACCTTTCTATAAACTATAAACATGGAATGTAAGGCGACTAGGGAAATTTTTTATCTCTTTATTAATCAAATAACGTGTTCTTTGTTAAATGTAAACCTCACAAATTATTCCTTGATAGTTACAAATTATTCCTTGATAGTTAGGAGGTTTAGGGCCAGCAACGTGAGCCCTTTGTGAAATTTTAGTAAAATATCACAAAAAATGGGATAAAATTTTGGCCAGACCAAAATCAGTCCATATCACTTATAATTTCTTATATTTCTTTGATATATTTTATTCTTAATTTATTAATATATGTTCGGGCCATTTTACGTGTACCTTAACTAATCTCACAGGGCCCTAAAGTTAATGATTGAGTAAACCTCCAATGGCTAATATATATATGTATGTATATATATTTTATCAATAAAGTCTTTTAAAATCGTGTAAAATTTTTTTTTTTAATAAATTAATAAAATAAAATTGTCTTTTTTTTTTTTTTCCTATTATCTTTCTCACAATTTCTATCACAATCTAGACAATATATTTATATCAAATTATCTCTTCACAATTGTTTCGCAAACACATAATTGTGTTTCACACATATTTTATGTGTTCAATGTCTAATATATTAGTATGAAATGGTACGTGTTTGGTGGGGCTTGGGATTGAGTTTTGATAAGTGAAACCTCAACCCCAAGACCATCTCAACCTTAAATTCGGCTGAGATTTCTCAGCCAAAATTGTCTTTTTTTTCTTTGTTCTTGCCTTTCTGAATTCGGGTTCAGATCAGATTTGGCCCTATTAAGGGACAAAAAATCCACCAAAAGTGAGATAATTATGAATGTACCCCAAGTTCCAAGGCTGTTTACCTACCATATTGACATAAAAAAGAGCTAGATCAATAGCATTTTTTCTTTCAACCAAAATGAGAAACTGTTTCTATTTTATCTCCTATGATCTGAAAATTAAATCAAGCTAGAGATATGATTTCATTTACTGTTCCTGATGCTGCTTCCTTTTTAAGTTTTAACAGATTACCACCATGAAACAGGACCTAAACCATCATAATCAAGTGATCCCTGCAAAATAGCAAACAGAGTTATGAGTAACTCCTTGAGAGATCCAATGATTCCAATTGATCCAAAAGGAAGGATATCTTCAATTTAAAAAAAAATATATAGCTTCATATTCATCTTTCCTTGGGATTAAAGGAATTTATATATGTTTGGGAGCTTCATCTTAATTACAAACCATGAAGTCAAGTATATAACTAGAAAAATTCAAGAAATAAGAGGTTATTTGTCTAGAAAATATAAATGTCTGGGAGCTTACTCTACATAATTCAAGGAGATCTTCAATTTACTTTATTTTGCTAGACCTTATGATGGCAATATTATTTCATTGTTCTCATGTGAATTCTGCCGAGTGGTAGCGAACTAAAAGAAGAACCATAAAACAATATAACATAACTAGTTTTGGGCACACTCCATCAGATGGCACCAAGAAACTCTTACAAGTGAAAACAAATTCTATAGGAGTAGCAATATCACTCTGCGTTGGCCCTTAAAATTATACCACAGCTTCCAAAGGAAAGAAAGCTTGAGGTGACCCTACTTCTAGAGATGAAATACCTTGAAAATGAGAAGTTCAAAGGATGAACTTACCATAATCACCATAGGGGCAAATGGCTTTGATTCTTTTGGTTGCTCAACTGGAATTGGAGGATAACTTACACTCTGAACTTGAAACCTTATCTGCAGCAGAACACCAAAAGTTAGAGGCAAACCACAACTACGAGTTTTAGCGTTAAGTATAGAACTGTCCAGAGGATAATAATATGGCAACTAAAACCTCATCTATCCCATCTATAGGAAATTTTTGTTCTTGATAATCCCATATCCATATGACTTGACCCCTGTGATTCCATAAAAGGATAAAAGTAGAACATTATACATACAGATGTAAAGAGTAGCAATGAAATGAATGAAAAAACTACAAGAAAAAAAAAAGCAAAGAAAGTAAAAATTGAAGGTGAACCACTGATCAATCTAAATTTAATTCTACTAAACAAGTCAATGTGGGGTGAGAAAGCTTACTTCTTTTCTGGGTTGGGCTCACAATGGCATGGATTTGGCATAAGATGGACGGGAATGTAGATGTCATCAAAGAATCCAAGAGATACTGTCCATCACAGATTCAATATCAGCAGTATGGTGCCATTAAATAGGTGTTATTCATGATGATGACATGAAATAGAATTCACAATGTGCAATTCAGTAGCAGCCCAGCAGGATAGCAGCTCTTTTCACAGATAAGAAACCAAAGGATGCCTTAAAACAAGGTTTATTTTAAACTAACAAAATTCCGAATATCCACTCTACGTCTTCGAGAGGCAACTCACTGACACAGGGGACAACTAAGTTGCATTTAGTATTTGAAGAGCAACTTGACCTTGACCAAATCAAAAAAGCATAGCACCAAAGCCAATAAAAATAATAACCAACTAGAAAGGACTAGGCTAAGTATCTAGCTAAGGTCACAAACTAATAACCCTAGGTATTAAGCCTAATGCTTCAGAAGCTGACTTCTTAACTCATAAGCCACATTAAGGAGCAACAATTATCAAGTTGTGAAAAGAATATTTTGGGAAAAAAAAATGAACAGCCCATTCCTTGACAACAAGTGATTCGGAAATAACTTCAGAACTATAATTCATGAAAGTGTTTTTAAACAATCTTCAATCTCTAGCTCTGATTTTGCAACCTGTCTTTGAGAACCAAGCATGCCACTTCTACAACAGAGCTAGACAATGACTTATACAAAGATACAGGGCCCACAGGATTCAACACCATTTCCCAGGTCTGGTAAGAGTACCACCAACTGGTACAAGTCATTTTCATCCAAATACTGTTATGCTGCAACTAAAATACCATTAACTCCCAAAGCCTTTCTTATTTTCATCTTGTGTGAACTAATATGATATAATTGAAGGCCCTATAAGGACAAGGGCAAGGCAAAGAAAGTAGCGAGAAAGGAGAATAACCCAAGATTCTGTAAGTAATATGGCTCTAGACACAGTAGAGCGTTAAAAATGGATTTCAATAATTGAACCCAAGTAATTGAGGCTTTATTGATTTGCTTAATTTTGACTCAAGTTGCTTCAATTCTTTGGTAGAAGAAAGGGATTTCCAGAACCGGCCATAAAAATAGCTAATAGCATGGCCTGATTTTGATTCAAGTTGCCTCTAATTCTCTGGAAGAAGAAAGGAATTTCCATAATCAGCCATAAAAATAACAAATTACATGGCCTCATGGTTGCCACCAGTTAGTCATAATCTAGGACATGAAAGAGAATTTTCCTTCAAGAGCAGGAATTCTCAAGAATTTGGAGGGTGTGCCTCGATCAATGAGTATGTAGTTTACATAATCCAACAAATCTCTAATCTGGATATTTGGTAAGGAAGTTGATGGTCCCTGAATCAAGGATATTTTCAACCAAAGGTATTGAGTTCTGTTTGAAGAACTGCAATGAAGACAGCTAGCATCATATGCGTGAAAAAAGTTTAAAGAGAGCATTGGGCAGTTCCGCAAAAACCACAACTGATACACTCATTTCAATGGTGCTTGAGCACCAGTTTTAATATGTTATCATCACATGGAGCAGCCAAAAGGTCATGTTTAACCTCAGACCCACCAAAGAGGAAACAAAATCCGGCAGCACTCAACGAGTCAGACGATGTACACAGATACATACATTGCAGATGCGTGTGATGAAAATGATAACACCAGTCCCCAAATTTATGGAAGAAAAAAATACAATAACAGATGCAAAAATATTTTGATTAATTCGTAGTCAAGTAAGAGGCATTAAGACATACATCGTAAGCCATTGGCATCGGATTCTTTAAGTTTTGCAGTGATAATCTCCCCGACAAATGGACGGAACATAACCAGTCTGAACTCCACCTGCCTACCATGATTTTCAATTATTATATGAGCAGAAGCTTAGGTAGAGTTCGACACTCCATCAAAATTGATTAAGCCTATCGTCCTTTTCAATTCATTTTGAAAAATGCCACAATCCCAGATAGATAAATTATGAAATATACCGTATAGGTTGAAGCACCATCCCCAGGAAAGACGAAACCACCATCAATGGATCTGATATCATAAACTGATATACACAGCCCCAAATTCGCAATAACCTTCGATTTCATCACAACACATTTTTGTCAGTCCCTTAAATGCTCAGAAATCACAATAACGAAATGAAAACGCAAAGACAACGCTCAATCTCCAGACCTTATCTAAGAAGAGACTTTCAAGCTCTCCTTTGATGGCTTCATTGAGAGGAAGGTCCAGAAGATGAGGCGGCAAACGCAGTGTGTGCTCAATTAAGCTAAGGTAGAACATCTAAACCTAGAAAACAAAAAATTTCGAACTCAAAATCAGTTGCAGATGCAGATTATCACAGGAAATTGAACAAATTAAAGTAAGAAGGTGTTCACGATTCGTCGACAGCGAGAGGAGAGCCTGAAACGAACGATGGTCGGAGAGAAAAAGGGAGAGCTCAGTTCGAAAAAAAGGAAAACTATTTCAATACAGTGAAAAATAAAATTCAAATTTAATTAAAGGATTTTATTTTATTTTAAATTTATTTTATTTTATTGTTCTAAAAAAACTGATATCAAATTTCCTAATTAATTTTTATTTTAAATAAAATAAATTATTATGTTATTAAAAGAACAAATATTTATATATATATATATATATATATTTTATTTTATTTTTATTTTTTTTTGTTATAAAATATGAGATTATGTACCACTATGGTAACTTATGGATGATCATCCATAAATATCTTGTGTAACTCCCTATAAAAGGGAGATACCCCTAATGAATTTTAATAGAGTTTTCCCGTGCATTCTATTCTCTTCCTACATTCTGATTTCTCTTTCTTGTTTTCTTCTGCTTTCACTTTATAATTTTACAACACATTATCAGCACGAATTTTCTCTATTCAAAGAAATAAAAAAGAATAGAAAGACGTTCTTATCTTCCGAGAAATAGAAAGATATTCTCTCTTCTTTCTCACAAAAAGGTATCTGATAAACTTATATCATGATTTTCTATTTTATTACCTTTTGATCTCTATTTTCATATATTTTATTTGAATACATAAACATATATAATCCTTATAACCAGAAGTTACGGGGTAAATTATAAATTATAGGATACATTCATAACCAGAAGTTATGAAAAATATATACAATCCCTATAATCATAAATTATAAATTATAAGGCACATTCATAACCAGAAGTTATGAAAAATATGTACAATCCCTATAATCATAAATTATAAATTATAGGGTAAATTTATAACCAGAAGTTATGAAAAATATGTATAATCCCTATAATCATAAATTATAAATTATAGGGTAAATTCATAACCAGAAGTTATGAAAAATATGTACAATCCCTATAATCAAAAGTTATATGAAAAATTATAAAATTACAAATACATGACCAGAAGTTATGTATATGATCCTTAATTATTTATTTTTAATTATACGGTATAACTAGAAGTTATACTAAACAATATTATAGTCAGAAGCTATAAAATAAATAAATAAATAAATGTTCATAGCCTGAAGTTATGTACAAATCTACATAATGAAAGTTCATAGCCCGAAGCTATGCACAAATCTACCCAATGAATAGTTCATAGCCTGAAGTTATATACAAATTTATATAAAAAACAGTTTATAACCTGAAGTTATGTACAAATTTAAATATTTTCTTGTTCTGACAAAATAATCATGACCTGAAGCTATGAAAGATATTAACTTTTAATTTCTTTAATTTATTTTAATTATATTGTGTAACTAGAAGTTATACATAAATAGTTCATAGCCTGAAGCTATGTACAAATTTGAATATTTTCTTGTTATGACAAAATAATCATAACTCAAAGTTATGAAAAATATTAGATTTAATTTGTATTTCGTACTCATTTATTTTTCACAACAGGAATTATGGAAAACAATTTTTATTAATAATTGTTTCATAACCAGAAGTTATGCATATAATTTCTAATTCTCTTGTAACTAGAAGTTATTCAAAACAAAATTGTCAATGAATCTTGGAGCTATGATCAAAGAAGGAAAACAAGCATCCATGCAGGATCGCGCAAAAACACTGATTTTCTTCGTCATCATCTCTATGAAGGTTTAACAAAAATGAGCTTTTGATGAGAAATCACCAGTCTCGTGGACGGTGACGAGGACATGGTTGTGGAAGAAATCCCCGATACTATAGTTCTTATAGTAATAATTCACCAAATTCTTAGAAAAGGAAAGTCTCATTGCACCACCATAAGTGGAATAATATTGAGGTAAAACAAGAAAATGGAAAGTGTTTACAAGATAAACCTTCTAAGAACCATGAGAATAAGTGTTATAGATGTGGTATGAAGGGACATTAGTCGCGTACTTGTTGTACGTCCAAACATTTGGTCGACCTTTACAAAATATCAATAAAATGAAAGGAAGTTGAAATGAACTTTATTAATAGTGATGGCCAAGTGGAACTAACCCATTTAGATGTTTCAGATTTCTTTGAGAATCATAATGAGAAAATTGACCATTTAATTGGCGATGGAAATGTTTGTTATGATTAAACGTTATGTTTTTATTTAATTCTTTGCAAATATGTTTATTTTGTTATCATATTTGAACACATTGTTTATTGTTCATTTTTTATAGTTTATTTCACATTTTATTATTTATCATTTAAATTATTTTCTTTATTTATAATTGAAGATACATGGATCTCTCTCATACCTTGATCCATCACTACAATTAGTTTGATTATTGAAATACTTCTTAGTTATTTCATGTATAAATTGCTCCACACTTACAAAATCAAATGTGTGAGATACTTATGAAATATATAACTTTAAATTATCTTTTTATATTTGTTTTATTGTGTTATTGTAGACCTTCAATTTTGTCCCTTTAGCACATGTCTTTAAGTTCGTTTTCAGTACTTCAAAATAGTTCCTTGGTGGCCCATGGCTACTCATACCACTTACCTTTTTCTGAGTCACCTCGGAGATTTTGGTCGAGGGATTATCTGACCCATTATTGTGACCCTTGGCAGCCCTATTTTAGACTTAGGTTTTTCGTTCATTTTTAGGATAGCTTTTAGGGTAGCTCATTTAGGCACCCTAGATCCACTTAAGCACTTAGGCCCATTAGGTCCACCTTGGCCCACTTAGTCTCACCTTGACCCATTAGTCTTTTTTTTTAGTATGACTTGTATGGTTGTATGACCCATTTATCTCATTTACTTATTTATTTATTTTTATTTTTTATTATTACTAACCACTTTTATTTGATCATTTATTATGGTTTTATTTATTCATTTATTTTAATTTATTTTCATTATTATCAATTATTTTTAGTTATTTAGTTATTTAGTATTCTTACTTATTTGTTTATTATCTTGTTATTTATTCATTTATCTATTATTATCATTTTATATTTTCCGATTTATTTATTTAGTTATTTATTTATTTTATTATTTATTATCTATTTTATTATTTATTTATTTATTTAATTTAATAATTTGAAATTTTTATGGAAGAAGTCTACCATTGGAGAAGTTTTTGAAAACGGTAAAACTCTTTAAATGATATGCATGGATTGTAGGTGATATGCGTGGATTGGTATTGTTTGAAATTAAAAAAAAAGGAGTTTTTCCGGTGCATAAGATAAAATCTGGAGAGAGGAAGACTCCTCACGTAGAAGGACTGTTATTTGCTATAAAAAAAGCTCTAACAGATAGGTATTGGAGGACTTTCGGCACATAGAAAAAAAAAAAAACAGAGAGAGAGAGAGGCGGGAAAATTGGATTTTCAGAGAAGACTTTCTAGTGAGAAGCTGTCGGTGGAGAAGAAGGAGAGGGCGGTTGAAGAAATCTCAGACGACGAACCAGTGGGATCTCCTTGCCAGAAGAGAGCGTTCCTCGGTATGTTTGTTGAGAACTCCTTACTCATTGATATTATCACTTTGTTCTGTATCCTCTCTGGTTAGTGTTCTTTTACCATTGTTTTTTGTTAGGATATGAAGGTGATATTGGTCTTCTCTTCTCTCATATTCTTTTAGTTTCATCTAATCATAAATCTGAACATAGTCTCAATCACACCACTGGTCTGCGAATCTATCGACTTCAGAAAGAAATGGGATCCCATTTAATGCCTAGTTTCCTTGTTTATTTTGTTATGGATATCCTGTATTTTGTTTCGTTTACTACTCTACATCTAGTATCCCGATCCATGTCCCTGTTTTTGGCTCACATATTTGAATTTACTCTGGACGTTTGGTTTCGTGTTCTGATTTGCACTTGAGAGAGAGGGTTCAGTACATGACAAGCCATATATTGTGTTAAATGGAAATTTTTTTTTTTTTCACTGGAGATTTTAGATTTCAAAAATTGGTTTGCATAGGAACTCTTCCCAAAGTCGGACCTTCGACAAGCCATTCAATTCCTAGTCATTCCTAATCTCTAGCGTTCCTCTATCTGAATTTCAGATAGATTTGGTTACCCACTTCCCGAAAACACTAGAAACTGAGTCCACTCCTTTTAGGTCACTGCTTTCTCATCATTCGCGGGATGGGTCTTCCACATCTGCTTGTGTTCCTGTTCCTGACATGAAGACCCTAACTGGTTCGTTGCGATCTTCTCATTTTGAAGCCCTAGATGATCAAAGTTTGGTTCCTACTTCGCCATGGTCTTGGAACAGAGAAACTAAACCACCATTCTCTTCGTACCTTCCTCGGGAAATTGAACCCACTATGGTGGGTGCTGGGCTTGTAAATCTAGGCAACACATGCTTTCTTAATGCAGTGCTCCAATGCTTCATGCACACTGTCCCCTTTGTCCAGAGCCTTCGTTCTTGCAATTATGCCATGCCTTGTCATAGTTTTTATGGAGGGTTCTGCGTTCTTTACACTTTCCGAGATCATATTGAGTCTTCCATAGCTTCTTCATGACGGGCGATCATGCCTTTGAAACTTGTTGACAATTTCATCTAGTTTGTAGAGATACCAGCAGGAAGATGCTCTTGAATTCTTGTAATGCCTGTTAGATAGACTAGATAGTTTCTTTTTACTTGACAAATCAGGATAAAGGCTCCCATTCTCTAGATGATAACTTAGCGAAACATGTTTGGTGATCGTCTCTTCAGCAAGCTTCGATGCTGTGATTGAGGGCATATTTCCGACGCATATGAGCCCTTGATAGATCTGAGTTTGGAGATTGAAGATGTTGATACACTTCCTCGTACTTTGGAATCATTCACCAAGGTAGAAAAGATTGAAAATCCTGAGATGAAGTTTACACGTGATAACTGTAAGGAAGAAGAGTCAATAAAAAGCAGATTTTTCAGGCAGACTTCAAATGGTGGGTCCCTTGGGATCAGGGCTGGATGATAGTGATAGATATGTAGGGATGGTGGCAGCTAGTGGGGAAATTATATTGTACATCAGCTTCAGCACGTAAGGGAGTAGCCACCATTCTGACGTGAATTCCCCATTGTGCACCCTGTTTATGATTATCTTCCTACAAAATACACAAAACTTTGTCATCTCAGGTGCAGCTATAACATCAGTATACCTGTTGAGACCCCTTCCTACTGAGATTTCTTGATCTAAAATCGGTTTGTTAAAAAGAAAAGAACTACCCATCTTAGGTATTAAATGATTTAATCTTTGCTGCTAGTTTTCATCAAACCACTGACCCTTCAACTTCAAAAATTCATTTTGACAACTTTAGGATATCTGTAAAAAATTTCCAGAAATTTTATGACTTTCCTCACTTCTTGAACTTGAATTTGAGGTTTTGTTTGAGTTAGAAAGTCATTCTGAGATAGAAGATATAAATGAGTCTTTAGGGGGACTCCGTTTTCACATAGTTCTGGACACCCAAGATCTTTTGGAAAAAATAAAATACTAGAGGACTTTTTAAAATTGATTCAATATTTTTTTCTCAATTATAAGCTTCTTGAAATTGATTTTAGACACATAAAATATTAGAAAATATGCATTTTTGAGGGAGATAGGATTTTTCAAAGTTGTGCCTACTGCGCATGCTGGAGTTTGTACATCTGATTAGATTTATAGTTTTAAAAATATTTTTGAGTACTATTCGACCCCGAATTTATTTTTCATGTGATATAGACATTTTGAAATATGTGTGTGATTTTTTTTATGATTTTATAGGATCATTTATTATTTTTTAAAAAAATTCATTTATGCACGTCACTTTTCCTTATCTAATCTGGACTTTGTAGAACCTTTTGGTGCCTTTGCGATAATCTGTCTTTTGAATGAGTGTTTGG
The DNA here is from genome assembly GCF_030704535.1 of Vitis vinifera. Taxonomy (NCBI): domain Eukaryota; kingdom Viridiplantae; phylum Streptophyta; class Magnoliopsida; order Vitales; family Vitaceae; genus Vitis; species Vitis vinifera. Next base: position 454,696 of record NC_081811.1, on the reverse strand, counting down.
CTTTCGGTATGTTAATCTAGGTGTGTAGGAGTTGTTTCCTGAAATTTTTTGTAATCAAATTCCACCCTAAACCATTTTTTTTAGAAATTGTTTTACGATGCTTCATTTTCTAACCGCATGCTGATGGTTTTATACCTTACTTGAAATTGTTATTATTTTTGGAGTCATTTAATTTGTCTTAGCTCAATTTTGGCTTTGAAACTGTATATTAGACATAATGGATATTTCATATAATCTATGCTTGCCCTAACCAATCTAGCATTTTTCGAGGAATCTTATAAAATATACTTGCTATCCAGGTACATTCTCTATCCTCTAATTCCAAAATTCTGTGAAAATGCATGCTATCATGAGCTATATCCATGCTTTGATTTAATCCTTGGGTGCTTAGATGTATGTTTGACTTGCTTGGATAAAATGCATGTTGCGTGCTATATCTCTATACTAACTTTGATGTCTTGTGATAGCGCTTGAAAAGTCGTTCAGGTACGCACTTCGATTCCCTCTCATGGTTTGTTTTCTTATTAGGCATGCAATATTTGAAATCACCTAGTCTACTTAGGTATCCATGATCAACCATTTAATTGCCACGCTTCCCTTAACTTAGTCAGTAGAGACCTTTTTAGGGCTTAGAGGGGTGCTACCTCCTAGAGGTACCTTCCCAATAAGTAACCTGATCCCCGGACTTAGACTCGGGTTTCTCAAAGACATGCTTTTTCCAAAACTATGGAGTCACTTTTTAGGGTTTTTCTTTTTTGTTTTATTTTCCCTTCAAAATAAAAATAAAATAGGTGGCGACTCCAACTTTTTTTCAAAAATCAATTTTTCACAAATAAAAAGCGAGTCTCGCCGATCGAGTGGGGGCGCACGTGAAAAATGCGGGTCCACAGTTATATATGCTCTCATTGCTTTTATGCAAGTTATTAAGTTAAGTCATCATCGATGACTAATATTTTTCCATTGATTTTAACTCTTTCTCTATGATAATATTTATTCAATTCTATAAAGACAAAGTCTTTATGATAATGTTTTATAACTTGTTACTTTGATGAAATTCTTGTTTCATTAATTGCACAATATTGATGACAAACAATGTCAATACTATATTAGGTGATATAAACCAAATTAAAGGCTCTAGAAGAGCTTATACTATGTCACTAGTAGTATTTGATTCCATGTGAATGACACTTTATATGATGATAGATCCAAAAGAATCTTTTAAGACCAACTTGGTCCCCCGGGTAAAAGGTCATATGAATGTACATTACAAAACCAGAAGTTTTTAATTAGTGACTAGTCTACCTATACACTTAAAAGGTAGAATGACATGTTGTGCAGATTATCATTTTAATAAGATAATTTTCTCACCGTTAGGGGGGAGAAGAGCCAGTTCCAGAAGAACGGCGTGAAATTATTTGGAATGGATTGACTTTGACTCATCTTAATCCTCATACAAATCAATGTGAACTAAAGGTTCAAAGGATCATGCATTTGCAAAATCTTGCAAATCAACTACAAGATGCATTCATACAAAGAAAGTGACAAAGTCATATATCTCGGTTGCAAATACTCCAGCACGGATTGATGTCCTTATAGGACAGTTAACAAATGAATCTAAGATACGCTTGAAGCGTGATAGACCTGTTGACTCAAAGGATGGAACTCCCCAGAAGAGGAGAACCCAAGAAAAACTTGGCACTTTAAAAGAGGCCATCAAAATGATTGATCGGTTTAAAGTTGATAAATCTATAGCCCTAAAAGAGGTACAAATAATGCAGAAGGCCCTGAAGAGGCACATATTGAACAATAAGCCCTTGAAGAGGCACATAGTAAATAAAAAGCCCCTGAAGAGGCATAGGTACCCGAAAATTGTGAGATCTCAGTAAGTTATGCATACACGGGAGAAAAATGGGATCAAAATAATATTATTTTCTCTTTCCAAGTAGCCTCCATAAGAAATGATGAAGATCTTAAATCACGAAATGTGGAAGAATGCTGACATAGAAATGATTGGCCAAAATGGAAAGAAGTTACATAGGCAAAGTTAAACTCATTAACAAAATGAGAAGTTTTTGGGCTTGTAGTCCAAACATCTGAAGATGTAAAGCCTGTTGGGTACAAATGGGTATTTGTACGAAAACGCAATGAGAATAATGAGATCATAAGATATAAAGTGCGATTAGTAGCACAAGGTTTCTCGTAGAAACCTGGTATTGACTATGAGGAAACATTCTCTCCCGTCATGGACATAATCATATATAATTTCTTAATTAGTTTGGCAGTCCCATAATGACTAGATATGTGTCTCATGAATGTTTTTACAACATATTTATATGGATCCATGGATAATGATATATACATCAAAATCCCTGAAGGATTTAAATTGCTTGAAGCAAATTGTACAAAGCCTCGTAGCATGTACTCAATCAAGTTACAACGATCTTTGTATGGATTAAAGCAATCTGGATGCATGTGGTACAATCGCCTTAGCGAATAATTGCTAAAAGAAGGGTATGTGAATAAACCCTATATGCCCATGCATCTTCATTAAGAAATCAGAAACCGAATTTGCAATTATTGCATTGTATGTTGATGACTTAAATCTTGTTGGAACTCCCAAAGAGCTCACAAGAACAACAAATTACTTGAAAAAGGAATTTGAGATGAAAGATCTTGGAAAAACAAAACTTTATCTCGGCCTGTAGATCAAGCATTTTCAAAATGAAGTTTTAGTACATCAATCAACATACATTAAGAAAGTTTTGAAGTGTTTTTATATGTATGAAGCGCATCCTTTAAGTTCTCTATTGGTTGTCTGATCACTTGATGTGAAAAATAACTCATTTCATCATTGCAAAAAAGAATGAAGAATTACTTGGTCCTGAAATACCATATCTTAGTGTTATTGGTGCACTTATATATCATGCCAATTGTATACGTCCAAACATTCTTTTTCTGTCAAATTATTAGCAAGATATAGTTCCGCTCCAACTCGAAGATATTGGAATGGTATCAAACATATATTGCGTTATCTTTGGGTCTATTTTACTCAAGGGAATCAAAGTAACAATTGCTTGGATATGCAGATGCAGAATATCTTTCAAATCCATATAAAGGTAAGTCATAAACATGGTGTGTGTTTAATTATAGTGATACTGCTATCTTATGGAGATCTATCAAGCAAACAATGGTGGTCACATCATCAAATCATTCAGAAATTCTTGCAATTCATGAAGCAAGTTGTGAATGTGTATGGCTAAGGTCAATGATCCAACATATTCAAGAAACATGTGGACTACCTTCCATCAGAGGCAATGCAACCAAGTTACATGAAGATAATGCTACTTGTATTGCACAAATTAAAGGAGGATTCATAAAAGGTGATAAAACTAAGCATATTTCCCATAAATTCTTTTATACTCATGAGCTCCAAAAGAAATGTGAGACCGATGTTCAACAGATTCGGTCATGTAATAATCTAGCAGATCTATTCACAAAGGCATTACCTTCGACTGCATTGAAAAAGTTAAGGTATGACTTTGGAATGCGAAGATTGAGAGATCTACCATTTGAAACGTTGAAGAAATCATAATCATGTTTACATGAGGGGGAGAATGATAATATGTATATACTGCACTCTTTTTTCTTTCGTCCAGGTTTTGTCCCATTGGGTTTTACTGGTAAGGTTTTTAATGAGGCAATTATAGTACTCCAAAAGAATATTATACTCTTTTTCCTTCACTAGTGTTTTTCCCATAGGGTTTTTTCCTAGTAAGGTTTTAATGAGACATATTTTTATGATCATCCAAGTAGGAATGGCAACGGGGCGGGTTCGGGACGGGTCGCCCCCATCCCAACCCCGCTCTGTTTATTAAAAACAATTCCCATCCCCGTCCTGTTTAAAAAATTAAACGGGGCGGGTCGGGGCGGGTATGGGAATTCCCAGTACCCGCCCCGCCCCGTTTAGTTTTTTTCAACATACACCATTGGGAATCATATTGATGGTACACCACGGCGATCTGAGCTGAGATTGTAGTGATGGTGAGCGGCTTTGTTCTATACCAAAAGAACTGGTTCAGAAACCAGAGGAGCACGCACGAGACCGTTCCGAGAACCACATTCGGAAGGTGAGCACCGACAGAGAAGGGTCGTTTGTGGTGGGCACAGTCAGAGCCACATGTTTGATCGGTGAGTTCTTTTCGTCTAGGCAGGTTTCAGTGAAGAAGACGATGGCTCCAAGCTCGAATACCGCCCTTCGATACTGCAGAAAACAGAGAGATAGAGAATGTTAACTTTCTTTTGCAAAGATGTGAAGAAGAAGAAGAATAGAGGACTTACTAAAAGGGGAGGTGATTTCGTTTAATTTTTGGGATTGAATCATGAGTTGAGAATCTGATGGAATTGTTATGGTTCTGGAGTGGACTTGTGCATTTTTGATCCTGGATCCTCATGTTCTTGGCTTGAAAAGTAGTTTTAGTTTTCTTTGTTCCTGATCTTGTTTCATTTTTCAATTTGGGTGTTTTTGTTGTTTGGTCTTCACTCCAATCCTTGCTTTTGTCATTTCGATGAAGTTCTGTTTGAGTTCATTGCTCAATCTGTTATCTTTATGTTTAATTTTAATTTTTTTTTCCTGTAATTTAATTATGGGTTGCTCTGAAAGCAGATGTATAGTTGAAGAATGAAACAAATCATATTGATGGTACACCATTGGGAATTTTATATGTAAACGGGGCGGGGTGGGGCGGGGCGGGATGGGGTAATACCCGAACCCGCCCCGGGTTTTAAAAAAAATCTCATACCCGTCCCAAACCCGTTTATTAAATTTAAACCCCGTCCCATTAGGGGCGGGGCGGGGTGGGTACCAGAAAAAACCCGCCCCGTTGCCATCCCTACATCCAAGGGGGAGTGTTATAAAATATGAAATTCTGTATCACTATGGTAATTTGTGGATGATCATCCATAAATATCTTGTGTAACTCCCTATAAAAGGGAGATAACCCCTAATGAATTTCAATAGAGTTTTCTCGTGCATTCTATTATCTTTCTACGTTCTGATTTCTCTTTCTTATTTTTTTCTCCTTTTACTTTATAATTTGACAACAATTTTTTATATTTTTATATTTAAATTTTTTGTTTTTTTTTTCTCTTAACACCATCAATAATAGCTTTCTAAGAATATGAATTCCTTGAAGATAAAATCAGGACTATTATCACTAATGATAAGATGATAGTCACAGGAAGCAATATAAAATATTAATGTAGGTGTTTAATGAATCAATTTAAAGATTTAATATAATCTTGATTGAAATGATTAGGGATATGTTTGGTTTATTTTAAAAATTATTTAATCTTTACATATAAGATGAAAAAAAAGTTAAATAAGTGTAAAGAAAAATGTAAAGTCATTTTCTTAATTTTAAGATTGTTATTGAAAATAGTAGCACCAAATATAGGAAAATAAAAATATATTTTAAAATAATTAATTATTTTTATATGCATTTTTAGACTATTTCACTTATTTTTACTCTTTCATTAAATAATTTTAAAATATATTATTATTTTTAACTAATTTTAAATATATTTAACTTTCTTTTTTTATTTTTCATGATAAATTAGAAAATTCATCTTTTTTAATATTTATTTTTATATTCTTGTGCTTTCATTAACCAAATATAATATAAATGTTTATTTATATTTCTTATTTTTCTTCGCTCCTTTTTATTTTTATTCTCTCTTTTATTTTTCCTCACAATAGATTTTTAAATTTGAAAAAAAAAAAGGAAAAGAAAATAAAAAAAAATTCAATAAATTATTTTTAAATATTATTTTAAACTCATTTCCCTTATTCTAACTACTTAAATTTTTTAAAAATATATAAGTTTTTAATTAATTTTATTTATATCACATGTTTGCATTATGTTATCAAAATTCTGATTAATATGTCATCGAAGTAGCAATTTAAAAATGTGTACATTAGATATGAAATTTGGATTAAGCTGATCAGCTCCAAAATTTCAGATTAGATTCCACTCTAATCATTTAAGTTGAGCACCCTGGTGTTCCTCCAAACATGCCTTTAAAGAATTCCTTTGCAAGAGACTTGACTTCCATACATATATTCTTCCTGACTTTTTTTAGTTTAGAGCCATTAATTTCCAGGGATACCCTTACCATCTTATGTCTCCCAAATGCGGCCAAATAGCCATTTTCCTATCTAGAATCAGAGAAAAGGAAAAATTTGTTTAGAGAGATCGGGTGACCCGACCAGTAACAGCATTTCTCGATTTCTCACCATTTCAGCAGAAGCTTTTGGGAGAAGTGATAGCGAAATTGCAGATCTAAAGAGCAGCAAAATATTTTGCCCGCTCACCTTCAAATCGATCGAAGGTAGGCTTTTGCCACTTCGCTGTCTCATTCCACCATTTTACACAAATTGTTGAAAAAAAGGGGCCCAAGTTACGCAAAATTGCAGATCTAAAAACACCGATCTCAACGTCGGTAAAATCTGAAGTTGAAAATCATTCAAAACCAGAGATTAACGGAGGAAAGAAACTGAAGGAAAATTTGTATATGTTGAGAGAGAGGGGAAAGACAGAGGCCACCTCCAATTCGCGGTCAACATCACCATTTCCTTGATCGATCCACCGTTTCTGCACAAATTTTTTCGAAGAAAAAAATTTTGACAGGAAAGAAACACTCACCATTTTAGAAGTCAAAGCTCCGGAGGAAGCCAGGGCTCATCTCTACCTCTTCTTTAATCTTCACTTCCCAAGAAAAAAAGCTCCAACGGATCACAATATCGGTACCATTTATTACAGCCAAACAGATATTTATACACATGCACAATTTTCTAATACCACGTGCTTCCACCGTGCGTTAAATCACGCGCGCCAACTTCTTCCACATTCGACGTGCGAAGGAAAAAAAACTCATGGCAGATAAAGAAGAAAAAATCTGATCAAGAGACCCACAAAAAATACAAATAAAAATAGAAACAGTCCGCGATCTTATTGTATGATTTACATAAAATTAAAATAACGTTATATTTGAAAGCTCAAAAAGCCTATAGTATCATCATTATCACAAACACACACAAGTTTGAGGAGGAGCGGTAAAGCCAGAAGAACCGAAGAAGCCTATCGACATCATTGATGAGTGGATGGAGGCCATGGACGATGATGGTCACCTCCATTGCCGCCCCCTATATGGGTACAGGAAGAAGCAGCAGACGGAGGGACCGGAGCTTTAGCCATTAAAACAGCGTCCTGACGAGTGGAGGGCATGGGCGATGGCCACCTCCATTGCCGCCACCTATATGGGTACAGAAAGAAGCAGCAGAAGGAGGGAGTGGACCTTTTCCCATTAGAACAGCATCCTCAGAAGTGGGTGGAGGACATGGGCGATGGTCACCTCCCTTGCCACCACCTATATGAGTACAAGAAGAAGCAGCAGAAGAGCTTTAGCCATCAAAACAGCGTCCTGACGAGTGGATGGGGGGCATGGACGATGATCACCTCCATTGCCACCACCTATATGAGTACAGGAAGAAGCAGCGGAAGGAGGGACTGGAGCTTTTACCATTAAAACAGCGTCCTGACGAGTGGATGAGGGGCATGGCCGGTGGTCACCTCCCTTGCCGCCACCTATATGGGTGCAGGAAGAAGAGGCAGAAGGAGGGACTGGGGCTTTTGCCATTAAAACAGCGTCCTGACGAGTGGATGGGGGACATGGCCAGTGGTCACCTCCCTTGCCGCCACCTATGTGAGTGCAGGAAGAAGAGGCAGAAGGAGGGACTGGGGCTTTTGCCATTAAAACAACGTCCTGACGAGTGGATGGGGTGCATCGGCGGTTGTCACCTCCATTGCCGCCACCTATATGGGTACAGGAAGAAGCAGCAGGAGGAGGGACTGGACCTTTAGCCATTAAAGCATCGTACTTAAGACTGCTATCAACCCTAGCACCTCCCACAAGAGTTGTGGTGAGAATGAACCAGACAGAGATTGAGGAAGAGACCCAGATGACGATTTTGTTGAACAACTTCATGTTGTAATATGAGTGTGAAATCATAAGCGATGGATGGGGAGAGGGTGGTGGGGTTTTATAGACAAATGCACTGCAAATCTGCAACAGTGGGACAAATGGGGAATGTTGGGAGCTTTGGGTATAAGCTAGATTTGGCTGCGTAAGCGTCCTATAATGAGGAATGTCTGGTAGCTTTGGGTAGAGTTGGATCTAAATATTGGCTGCAGTTGATCTAACTGTTCACCATGTAGCCGCCCAAGAGAGTCGATCCTTAGTATTTGTATGAAAAAAAGACTCGTGCTCCACATGGAAAAAAAAGTAGAAGAAGAAACAGTAGAAAAATGAATGGATTCTTTGTGATCATTAGGAGTGACAATAGAAAGAGAGGAATAACATGAATTCACAAAAATCTATGCGGACAGACAGTGGAAGAATATTACCAATTTGGGACCAAGACTGAGATGGTGTTCAAAGAAGAGAATGAGTTTAAGACCAAAATAATTTATTTGTAAAAAAAAATGATAAGAATAGTATCCATTTGAAAATATTTGTCAAAGTAGTCTTCTTTATCCATGTAAGCATCCACATGGATTTTAAGTGTAAAAAACCACCGTTGGTGACTGTGGTTTTAAAACTTACAGAAATTTCCTTAAAACCACAGTTACAAATTGTGGTTTTACAATTTCTCTTAGAACCACAGTTACTAATTGCGGTTTTAAAAGAAGTTTCCTTAAAACCACAGTTACAAACTATGGTTTTACAATTTCCCTTAAAACCACAGTTAGTAACTATGGTTTTACAATTATTTTTAATTCGTCCCCATTTTAATGGTGTTATAATTTTAATATTATTTTTAAAATATTTTTTTTATCAAAACAACCATAAAACCACAGTTACTAATTGTGATTTTACTAATGGTGTTGTAATTTTAATATTATTTTTAAAATATTTTTATCAAAATAACCATAAAACCACAGTTAGTAACTGTGGTTTTACAATTATTTTCAATCCGCATCTATTTTAATGGTGTTATAATTTTAATATTATTTTTAAAATATTTTTTTATCAAAATACCCATAAAACCATGGGTCTTGCTACGGTTCCGAAAAGCACTTTTCGGTACCATACCCACTTTTTTGGGCTAATAGGGTAGAGACACATGGCATGCTAAATTAAAAAAAAAAAAAAACAAAACCTCTTCTTCAAGTCACCCAACCGGTTGCCATGGGAAATAATCCCATGCAACACACATTGTTACATTTATTACATTAACCAATTATAAATTTGTTTAATGTAATTATTTTGTTTAGGAATTTTTTTTTATGAAACAAAAAAATAAAGAAAATTTTGAAAAAATAAATTACTGTTTATTTATTTTTGTACTATAAAGTGATTAAACCCCACATAAAGATTAAATTTAAAATAAATAAAAAAAATTATAAAGAATTTGGTGATATAATTTATAAATTAAGGAAAAGTAAATTTAACATCAAATAATTTGTTGACAAAAATTTGACGAATATTTGAAGTGTGAAAAGCAATATAATTGGTTTATGAAGTTAAAAAAATGGGAAAACTAGAACTAACTTTTATAAAATATATATTAAATTAAAATTAAATTAGTTGTGTACTAATTATTAATTGAGAATATATGATTAAATTATTTCTTAGCTTTTCAAAAAAATTGGTTGAAATATTGAAAATACGAAAAAGGTATAATTACTAACAATATGGAAATCCAAACCCCTCACATATTTTTTCGGTAAATTTCCATTTTGAATTTTTCGATCCATTTCACACCCTCAAAATGTACTGAATTTTTTAGTATTTTTGGATTTGGATTTTTTCGGAAATCATTTGATCACCTCTTAAGTGTAATGAACTTATTTAAACAATATCCAAGCCATATTAAGTTCCAAAAAAGTTTAAAAACTTCAAACAAGTGGAGAATCTGGAGGGTACGAAGCATATGAGAATTCCTCACATTCTTCATACCCTTATGAATTTTTTAGTATTTTTGGATTTGGATTTTTCCGGATATCATTTGATCACTTACCAAGTGTAACAAACTAATTTAAACAACATCCAAGCCATATGATGTCCCAAAAAATTTTAAAAAGTCCAAAGAAGTGGAGAATTGGGAGGGTACGAAGAATGTGAGGATTGTGAATTTTTTAATATTTTTGGATTTGGATTTTTCCGGAAATCATTTCACCACCTCCTAAGTGTAATGAAGCTATTTAAACAATATCCAAGCCATATGAAGTCCCAAAATTTTTTAAAAACTTTAAACAAGTGGAGAATTGGGAGGGTACGAAGAATGTGAGAATTCCTCACATTCTTTGTACCCTTTTGAAATTTTTAGTATTTTTGGATTTGGATTTTTACGAATATCATTTAACCACCTTCTATATGTAACGAACCTATTTAAACAACATCCAAACCATATGATGTCCCAAAAAATTTTCAAAACTCCAAAGAAGTGGAGAATTGGGAGGGTACGAACAATGTGAGGATTCCTCACATTCTTCGTACCCTTGTGAATTTTTTAGTATTTTTGGATTTGGATTTTTCCGGAAATCATTTCACCACCTTCTAAGTGTAACGAACCTATTTAAACAACATCCAAGCCATATGATGTCCCAAAAAATTTTAAAAACTCCAAAGACATGCCCGCTAGAATATGACTACATGGGAATCCATATATGAGTGTTTTGCCACATGTGCATACATGCTCACGTAGGTTAACACGATGTGTTCTTCCACCAGATGATGTCTTTTTACTACCCCTACTGGCCTTCATATGAAACAGTCCTTGGAAGTGATCATACAAAACAACCTCATGAGAACCTGCCTTAACAACATTTGCATTAATCTTAGCATCAACATAAGGAGTGTATTGTTCACCTAAAGCAAGTCGACTAGTACCATGTTCTCTTCTTACAGCAAAGTAACTATTAACTCGATAGAATGTCAATTGAACAAATGCGGTGATAGGGAAACTTCGTGCCCCTTTAAGCACACTATTGAACATTTTTGACATGTTTGTAGTCATTATGCCATATCGTCGACCTCCATCATGTGATAGTGCCCATTTCTCAAAGGGAATAGCCTCCAACCAACTGAGTGCGTCTTGATTGATTCTCCCAATTGTCTCCATATGCATGTTGAATTTTTCTACCTTAGTTTCTAAGGCGGCTCTGCATAAAAGTTGTTTTAAGCATTTGTCCTTAAAGTGAGTCATAATGCCCGGATGACGATCAGAGATAACACAAAGACCCCTTCTTTGAGTTACTCGATTTCTAATACATGCCAAAAACCATCCCTAACTATCAACATTTTCACCCTCAGTTAATGCAAAAGCAAGAGGAAACAATTGATTATTTCCATCACAGCCCATGGCAATCATTACAGTGCCCTTATACTTCCCATACAAGTGTGTACCATCAATAGTTAACACAGGACGACAATGCTTGAAGCCCTCTATGGAAGGATGAAATGCTCAAAAGACTCGCTGAAATACCTCTTCATTTCGCATATTTCCTGGGAATGTTTTAGAAATTACAACACATCCTGGATTGGCTTGCTCTAAGGCACCAAAAAAATGTGGCAGTTTAGCGTATGATTTATAGAAATCACCAAACAAATTAGTTAATGCTTTACGCTTGCCTTTCGAAGCCTTAGTGTATGAGATATGGTACCTGAATCTTTCTACAACACTTGCTTGAATGGCAGCCACTGAAAGTGTGAATTGTGTCTTAATCATTCCCTTTATATGGGCGGCTATCAGGTTTGAGTCTAACTGATGATGATCTTGGTTCATGCAAGGATTGACACATGTGTGTGGGCCACTATATTTGTTGATCTCAAATAAAGATGTCCCTTTAACAACTGTAGCACGTAGTCTCCAAGGACATTGAGTCTGTTCAACTTTCTTGCATCTTAGGACCAACAATTTCTTTGTGGATGACAAAACGATATACTCTTGGTGCGAATTAATAGAGTACATCTTTACAACATGTTGCAAATCTCCTTTGGAATTAAAGATTTGTCCAACTATGAACTCTCCAGTTGGATGTCCCATAAGAGTGTTTCCCCATGGGGTCCATTCACTTGACACAACATGACCAATGTTTTCAACATTTTCAAATTGTGGTGATGGCGCCAAATGATATTGCATTGGAGATAATTCAATTGGGTCATCTAAATCCTCTGTATCTGGATTGTTTGACAAGTTACATCCTTCCCCATCCACAACCACATATCTCATTTGTTCTCTTTCAATTGCCTCACGAACAGCTAAAAAAGGCGAGCTACCTTCCCTATCTTGATTATCATCATTATGAACATCCTCGGCTCCTACACTGTCATCATCACATTGTGTTCCTTCTTCGTCTTCCTCATCCTCTTCTGATCTATGCTTAAAAGTAAATGGATTTTGAACATTACTAGTACCATTATTTTCACCAAGTAACAAAGACATGCAATTACCAAGTGGTGAATTCATTTGTAAGTCAATAGGTACTTGTTCAAAAAATAACTCAACTTCATCCATCCCAAATCTGTTATGCATTTCTAACATTCGAGATACACCACTATCATTCTTTACTGGGCAAGGTTGGAATTTATTCCCTTTTTTCATAGGATACTTACAATTAAATATTAATCGAAAATGTTCTTTATTGATGTCAGTGACCGAGTATATCATTTCCAACAGTTGTTCATATGTTGTCCCAAGAGGCACATCAATAGGTTCAACCACAACTCTATCCCCAACATAATCAACATCGGTCTGTGTTCTCACCATTTTCCCATTACAAAAACAAACTATTGCCACCGATAAATTGACATAGTTTACCTATAGAAGAAGCCAAAAGAATCAAATCAATTTCATTTTTAACCACAAAATTACACAATATAAAACATTACTAATAACATCAATTTGTAATGAAATAACAAATAACAATAATATGGTATGTTATTAACAATAATCAAATAACAAATAACACCTTAATATCCAAATAATTCAATGTTTTTTATTAATAATATTTTCTTATTATTTATTACCATTAAAATTGAATAAAAGGTTGTTATTTTTCCATTAACAATTAAATTGTCTTTGTTTAAGCTACCCAAATTAAGTGGAAATTTTTTTTAAATTTGTTCAAGAATGGATGTAATGTGTACATATTCAACATAATTAATAGTTACGACTATAAATGTTTTAATATTTTCCATTTAAATAATTAAAAAAGAGAAAGCGGAATAGTTAATACACTTTTGCTTATGTCTGGTTAATTTTTTAATTTTTTTAATTTAATTAAATTTCTATAATTTATAATTTAATAAGTTAAATTTGAAGTAAAAACTAATATTTTCTATATATTAAATTTGGTTTTAGTGTTTTTTATTTATTTATAACTATTGAGTTCTTCAAATATTTTATAATCTTTAGGAGTCTATCTCGATCTTATAGATTTTTCCCTCTATGAACTAAAATATTTATAAAAATATTCTAAATAACTTTCCTTATTCTATGAGGAAATATGATATCACAATAATAAATTAACTTAGAAAATACTTTATACAATATTCTTTACCAAAAGGAATTTATAATAATTGAGAATTTGATACATTTTCTAATATATGATACAATTCAAAAGCTAACCAATAATTACAAGCAATTTTCATGATTTGGAGATCCAACCTAGGTTCTACATGTCTTTTTATAGTTTTATAAAGTTGTTAGCATTTGTATAAGTGCTATTAAATGTTCCACATGCCATTAAATGATTCGAGTTCTAGGAGCCCTAGAGTTTGGTCATGATTCGAGTTCTAGGAGCTCTATAATGGGGAAGAGATTGTTATATGCGCAATAATATTATCTTTATAAAAATGATGATTGAAAAATGACACACTCAAATCTCCTTCATCCTAATAATTTTTTATAAAAAAATATATATAATAAAAAGTATATATTTTTTTAGAGGAGAAAAAGAAACAAAAATAAATTTAATAATCACTTCCAATTTTATAAAGTTAATAAATTATGAAAACAAATTTAAAAATAATTTGAAAAACTTAAGCATTTGTAATGATGGTTTCTCGATAAATCTAGTAATTATAATAAATAAGAAGATAAAATATTTATTAGGAAGTGTAGAGGCTTTCACTTTTCTTTTTCTGTAACTTTTTGAAGTTGCTTCCATATGTCTTATGTCAAGAAGATTCCCATAAATATGTATTAAACCTGGAAGAAGCAGATTCTTACAAAAAATAATGAGACATTTTTCCCAATTTTTTACTTTAATGCATAGGTGTTTTACAAAATCCACAAAACAAAGCTTTTTGAATTTTTGGCTATAAATTTTAGTTCCAGATTCTCACTAGGCAAATATTAATATTTGTTGTTCATATGTATTGTTGTATGTGTATCATTGTATTGTGCATTATATTTGTACCATAAAATACACTTCAGATGAGATACAGCCAAGCAATAAATAAGATTTACATCAGGAAAATGAATTATAGCATTGTATTGTAAGTTTTCTAACAAACATGCTTACAACCACTAAGGTACTTTTAGAAATAGTTGATGGATAAGATCAAGCAAGCTACTGCCTCATAACCAGCAATAGCAGGCCCATGTTTGTGAGGAATTGAAGCTTCTATCCGGGAGCGAGTAATTGTAAGGCTGTTGAAATTTTACCAGTAGTAATGGTTGAGAAAGTTGAACATGTAAAATATGCCACAAAAAATATGAAAAATTAGCACTAATGTGAAGAGCGTGCTTTGATCAGTGTAAAGCAAAGATCAGTACATTAAGCTCTACATGCAGGAGTGTATTTACATTCCATATTGGGATTTCATAGGTTTCCCCTAAGCACCCTGCTAAAAGCCATATTTAATTTCAAACCCTTCAACTTTCAGTCAGTAAACTCTCATTTTAATAACCAAGGCATAATAACATCTTTCACATACTTATCCAAGAAAAGTTAAAAGGAAAAAACATCATCAACAGTTATCATCATCCAATTTGTGATTGGAATTGGCTAAAAATAAAAATTTACACTTCATGTGCAGGGATAACAGAAAATAATAAACCAAATGATATTGTAGTCACAAATTCATCAGGGGTGGCCCTGTCCTGTAATACATCATCATTATTCCAGGTATAATCAAAGCCAGATAGCAATAGACCATTTGTCCCAATTTTGAGGAACTCACTAAAACATATTCTTTTCTAAAATTAATAGCCACTTGATGCATTGTAACTATGTTAATTTCCAACATATTAACTCCATTTTTATAGAAAAAAGAATTTTTTTTTTCTCCCTTTCGAAACCCCAATTCTGCTGTCTTTTGTAGGCCTGCACATGTCTCATTTCAATGAGGACAAGGATGGTCATCTATCTGATCCGACACAAAAGACCCTTGCTAACTTTATTATACCAGGAGATGCTTCTGGAAAGAATGTGGGTGAACACAGTTTGTTGGGCTCAGATACAAGTGATAGCCACTTCATGGTTGACCCAGAAAATGATCTTTCTATTGACAACCATGAGACATGTCATTATGTTTCTGAAGACCTGTTGGACAGCAACCTATTATCAGATCTTAATCACTGTAATTTTAATTTGAGTAATAATTCTGGTAAAATAGACAACAATAACGAACTTCCCCTGAATGGATCTGTGGCTAAGGTATAAACCTTAACCTCTCCAAGTCTTTCTCTCTCCCCCCACCTTCATCCAATCCGAAATCCATATTTTGGATCACGATGAAGATGAATCATGGGAAGATCGACAGTTATCAGGATTCCGAGATGAGAGGAAAATGAGGCAAAGGTTAGGGTTTTTCGGGTTCTAGGATAAGAGGAATACAAGATGGAGGAAAGGGTTTTTCAAGTTTTTTGGATAGCTATGAAATTGAAAACAACTTGAGATTTTTAAAATTTTCAAAACAACTTGTTTTCCTTTGTTTGGTTGGTGAGAAAGCTAAGGAAAATGAGTGGGAAAAAACTCATGAACCCGAAAAAAATTTACCTAGCTGCTGGTGGAGCTGCTGGTGGGAGCCACTGGTAGGAGCCGCAGTCGGTGAGGAGAGAAAATGGAGCCGCAGATGGTGGAGCCACATAGAAGAGAATACTTTCTGGATTGTTGATTTCGGGAAAAAAAATTGGGTCTCCAAAGTAAAAAAACAAGTTTGACGAAGATGGCTTGTTGACGTGGATTGCTGATGTGGATTCAAAAGAGTATTTTGGCCAATAGTTTAAAAACTAGATTAGTTTGGGTTTTTTTTCCCAAAGAAATACTACTTTGGCTGTAAACTCGAAGAGAATTCATGGTAACTTTTCAATGTGATATGACATGATAAGATGTTTAAAGTAGTTGTAAGTTATAACAAGACATTCGTAGAGCTTTTGGAAAATGTAATGATTTTATAAAATAATATTCCATGAATCGGATTGTATGTTTTTGGGACTATTTTTTCCTTCTAATCTTCATCATAAAACTACAGTTGAAAATGTTGATTTTAGTATGAAATTTTATGAACGAAACAATTAATGTTGGCAATGTTGGTTTCAGTACATAAAATAAGATCTTGGTTTTAGTGTGAATTTTTTATAAGTTTTTAAAAAATCAATATTGTCAATAAAATTACATTTGTTAATATTGGGTTTAGTGTGAAGTTGAAAAAAGTAAACAACCTTGTCGATTTTACAATTTTTTTAATTTAACTTAAAATCGCATCTCCTAGTATTTGTTTTGTTGTATATAAAATAAAATAAAATTTTGGATGATTATTTTGTAACCCACTGTATTCTTATTATTTATTTTTCTTAAAAAAAAAAAACTTTTTTCAAAAACTTCCATTGGTGTGAGATCAAATGCATAAGGTTATGATTCTAAATAAAACTTAAAATTAAATAATTTTAAATAATATTAAATATTAAGTTATTTATTTTTAAAATATTTTATTTTTATAAAGTATTAAAATATATATATATATATAAAAACATTTTCTTAATATTTTTTAAAAAATAAATATTTTAATTTTTTCTATTCAATAAAAAATTTTAAAAATAAGTAATAAATTAAAAAAAAAAGAAAAAGTTAAAATATAAAAGTAAATTACTTTTAAAAACAAACGTTAAACCATGTTTGAGAATTGTCATTGATAACCGTTTTTGTTTTTAAAAATAAAAAGATATAAAAACATATTTATTAATTCATTTCACTTGGCTTTTAAAATTATTTAATAGAATAATTATATAAATGTATATATAAAAAAAGGGAAATATAACATGACATACAATACCGACCACATTTCAAATTCTCACCCAAAACCCACTTTTAAAATCCGCGACCAAGCAAGCCCTCTGATCCTCTGAAGTGGCTTTGATTGCGGCTGGGGTGACCCACTGTGCGTGAAAACCAAGAAAAAAAAGGTTAACTGGGACCGGCGGTTCATGGAAGAAGGTGCAAGAAAGGAAAGCTATGGCGGCAGGGGCTGTTATGAGAAACGGTTAAGAGCCACGAAATTTGATTTGAAAATTGTAAACCAAGTAAAAAGGGAGGCAGGAGATCGGCATCTTAGAGATCAACTTAAGCAAGTAAGCTGAAAGTGATCTTCCATTTTTTTCTTCTTTTTTCCTTTTGCCTTTTTTTTTTTTAAATAATATTGCTTCATATTCCTCTTTCCTTTGGATGAAAAAGGAGAAAACAAAAAAACACTAAACACGAGAACATGTTAGAAAAAAGGGATTCAATAAAAATGGCAGGAGATGTAAAAAGTTAAGTAACATAATAAAACATAGGCCTTGACCAAATTAGGAGGCCGGCAAAGAGAATGTAGGGAGTTTTTTTTTTCAATAAAAAGAAAAAATAATATTACTTTAATTAAACCCAAAGGACACCCTATGGAGGTAATGGGATTCCCTTTGGCCTTTGCAATCATCAAGAAATTCCTTTGAAAGGTTGCCTCTAAACCCTTACCACCCAAAAAAGTTCTCCAAAGATAAAGTAGATATGTCTACTTGCAAAAAGTATAAATGACTCTTACATAAAAACGATCATAAATGACTTCTATATTATTATTATAATGTATCTTTTTTAAACCTTAATGCCAAAAAAGTTAGGGGATAACAAGGGAAATAAAATAAGAAGGAAGAATATAAAAAAAGAAAAGAAAAATTAAAACTAATAAATTATTTTTATGTATAATTTCATACTCATTTAACTTATTTTAATAATGTGATATAAAAATTAAATAATTTAAAAATGTATAAGTTTTTAATTTATTTTAATTATATTTGATTTTTTTTAATAGTATAATCAAAACACTAAAATAATTTTTAAAATATTTTTTGCTTTCCTGACTGTCATTTACAAAAGCAACAATCCTCTCTGATAAAATATTATGAAATTCAAGAGACACCATAAAAATTGATGGAGTTTCATAAAGACAGAGAGGTGACTACTGTGCCTCACATCAATTGTTACATTTTACAAAGACATGTAAACTGATTCAAGGATTGCCGAAGAACAACTATTTTCCTCATTGAAGAGTTTAGAGCATTTAAATTATTGGAAGAAGAAAACAAGCCAAAATAATCTCAAGCTGCCATTCTCTTTCAGTGGGACACATCTATATATACCTGGCACTCTCAATTAATGGAAAGCACATTTGATGAAGATCCGACAAGACAAAGATTCAATTTTTCCATCTGATTCTGCCCATCCACATATACTTGTAATCAAGAGATGATTTTTATTTACACAAACAACTAAAACTAGTAAAAATACAAACAGGTTGGGTGCATCCAGAAAGCCTCCAAGTCCATGAGCATATACACTATACTTGGAGAACTCACTGAATCAATCACATAGACAAATATTGAAATGAATTTAGATCTCTTTTTTTGGTAATCTAACAGGTGACTAATGTCCAAGTTGCCCCTTCATATAAGCAGTATTTGTAGGTTTCACTGAAATCCAGAGTAGCTCACTAGGTTCTATAAAAGCAACCAAAACATTTCCTTTACAATAATATTGTCTTTCCATTTCCATTTGTGCACTCATTGTTCAAAAATATCATTTACAAACACATGAGAAAATATATTCTTATTAGCTAGTCTCCATAGCTGAAGAAAAGACTTCAATTAATAACATGTTCCTTAACAAGTGATTTGGATATGACTTCTGAACTACAAGTCATAAAAGTGTTTTTAAACAATCTTCAATCTCTAGCTCTGATTTTGCAACTTGTCTTTGAGAGCCAAGCATGCCACTTCTACAATGGAGCTAGACAATGACTAGTGAGAAAGGTGAATAAATTGTGCTTCCATAAGTAATATGGCTCTAGACATGGTGGAGCATCAAAAATGGATTTCAATAACTCAACACAAGTAATCGAGGCTCTGCCGATTCACTTAATTTTGACTCAAGTTGCTTCAATTCTCTGGTAGAAGAAAGGGATTTTCACAATCAGCCATAAAAATAGCAAATAGTATGGCTTCATGGTTGCCACCAGTTGGTCATAATCTAGGATATGAAAGAGAATACTCCTTCAAGGGCAGGAATTCTCATGAATTTGGAGGGTGTGCCTTGTTGAATGAGCAAGTAGATTACATAATCCAACAAATCACTAATCTGGATATTTGGTAAGGAAGTTGATGGGTCCCCAAATCAAGGATATTTTCAACCAAACATATTGAGTTGGGTCCCAAGAACTGCAACTAGCGACAGCTAACATCATTTGCATGAAAAAAAATCTAAAGAGATGATTGGGCAGCTCAGCAGAAACCACAATTGATTAACTCATTTGGATCAAGTGCACTGATTAAAATCATTTAAATCCAGATAAATTTTGCTTTGCATTAGCCTAATAACATTATCCTAAAATTTTGCTTTACAACTGTCTCGTCAAAGTCATGTCACTCATGTGGTGCTTAAGCACCGGTTTAAACAAGTTATCATCCCATAAAGCAACCAAGAGGTCGTGTTTAACTTCAGACCCACTAAAGAGGAAACAAAAATTGGCAGCACCCAACAAATCAGATGATGTGCGTAAATACATACATTGCAGGTGTGTGTGATTAAAATGGTAACACTAATCCCCAAATTTACAGAAGAAAAATGTAACAACAGATGCAAAAATATTTTGATTAATTCAGAATCAAATGAGTAAGAGGCCTTAAGACATGCATTGTAAGCCATTGTTGCAGATTCTTTAAGTTCTGCATTGATAGTCTTTAAGGTTAAAAAATGGAATAACAAATGGACGAAACATAACCAGTCTGAATTCCACCTGCCAAGGAGCCATGATTGAGCAAAAACTTTGGAAGAGTTGGACACTCCATAAAAATTGATTCAGCCCATCGCCTTTTTCAATTCAATTTCAAAACGGAGGAATATGCAGGCAATGCCACAATCCCAGATAGATAAATTATAAAAACAAAAATTTAGATTACGCATACCGTATAGGTTGAAGCACCATCCCCAGGAAAGACAAAGTCACCATCAATAGATCTGATATCATAAACAGAGACACACAGCCCCAAATTCGCAATAACCTTCATCACAACACATTCTTCTCAATCCCTTAAGTGTTCTGGAATCACAATAAAAAAAGTGCAAACGCAAAGACAATGCTCAATCTCCACACCTTATCTAAGAATTGACTCTCAAGCTCTCCTTTGATGGTTTCATTGAGAGAAAGGTCCAGAGAAGGCAAACGCAGTGTGAGCTCAATTAAGCTAAGGAAGAACATCTAAACCTAGAAAACGTAAATTCCAAACTGAAAATCAATTGCAGAGGCAGATTATCACATAAATTTGAGCAAATTAAAGCACAAAGTATAAATGGTTTCATCAATGGGAATTTGGTTGTTCTAGGGTTTTAATCTCCGACCGGTGACCGCTGCCACCGATCAGGGATAGGAATATTTCCTTACCTGCCGCGCTGGCGTGAGACGGTCGTCCCTCGAAGGGTTGCTACTCGTCGACAACGAGAGAAGAGAGTGAAAACGAACGTGGGTGTGGGAGAGAGATGTTTGAAAAAAAGGGGGAGAAAATCAAAATTACTGTTTAATTATAAGAATAAAAAATAAAAAATATATATACTACCCAACAAAAAAACATACATAATTTTTCTATTCTTAAAACTATAAAAGATGAGGTTTTCTATTCTAAAAAAAATTGGTATCCAATTTCCTCTCAGTGTTTTCATTATTAAGTTATTTTATTTTGTAAAAATTATATCAAAGTGAATAATTTTAATAATAAAACTAAAAACATATAAACTAAGGCTTTAAAATGCTATTCCTAAATTAAATATTTAAATAAGTTTTATTACGATTAATAAATTCTTTTTTCTCACAACACCATTATTTCGAATACCTTCTTTATAACGTGAGGAATATATACTAATGATGAGACGTAAATACTTAAAATAAATGTAAAATATTAATTTAAGTATTTAATAAACTAATATAATAATTTGGTATGATTTTAAAATTTTATTCAAATGATTTTGTTTATTTTTAAATTATTTCAACTTTATGTGCAAGAAGAAAAAGAAGTGAAATGAGTTTGAAAAAATATATAAAATTAATTTATTAATTTAAATATTGTTTGATTAAAAATAATAAAAATGAAAAACTAGAAATATATATATATATATATATATATATATATACTCAAACATAATAAATTATTTTTACATATATCTATGGACTATTTCCTTTTTTTTTTTATTAAATAATTTAAAATTTTTTAACTAACTTTAAATATATTTGAATCAAATATAAGAAAATTATATTTTTTTTTACGTAATCCTTGCTTTCATTAACCAATATGATATAAATAAATATATTTTTTTATTTTTCTTCATTTTTTTCTTCTCTCATTTATTTCGATTATTTTAACTGGTTAAATAATTTAAAAACACGTCACATCTAACTTATTGTAGTTGTATTAAATTTTCTATAATGAAACCATAAAATTTTCTTCTATAGCCTACCCTAATCATTATGCATTATGTTATCAAAATTGTTATTAATATGGCTTCGAAGTAGCAGTTTGAAAATTTGTCCATAGACATGAAATTTGGATTAAGCTGAGCAGGTCCAAAATTTTAGACTCGATTGTACCCTAATTATTTAAGTTGAGCACTCTGGTGTTCCACCAAACATGCCTTTAAAGAACTCCTTTTCGAGGGACTAACTCTCATGTATAACGTATTCTTCTTGACTTTTTCAGTGGAGAGGCATTTTCCGATCTAAAAACAGAGAAAAAGAAAATTTTGTACAGAAAGATCAGGTGACCCGGCCAGTAGCAGCATTTCTTCGATTTCTCACCATTTCTGCATAATTTTTAGGGAGAAATGATAGTGAAATTGCAGATCTAAGGAGCAGCAAAATTTTTGCCCATTCACTTTCAAATCGAAGGTAGGCTTTTGCCACCTTGTTGTCCAATTCCACCATTCTGCACAAATTGTTGAAAAAAAGGGGCCAAATTACGCAGAAATTCGAAGCCCGACTCCTGCAAAATTGCAGATCTAGAAACACCGATCTCAACATCGGTAAAATCTGAAGCTACAAATCAATCAGAAACAGAGATTAACAGAGAAAAGAAAACGAAGGAAAATTCTGTACATGTTGAGAGAGAGGGGAAAGATGGAGGCTACCTCCAATTCACGGCCAGCATCACCATTTCCTTGATCGATCCGCCATTTCTGCACAAATTCTTTTTGAAGAAATTCAACTGAGAAAAAAAAATCAATAAGAAAGAAACACGCACCATCTTAGAAGTCAGAGCTCCGAAGGAAGCCAGGGGCCAGGGCTCATCTCTACCTCTTCTTCAACCTTCACTTTCCAATAAAAAGGCTCCAACCGATCACGGTATCGGTACCATTTATTACAGCCAAACAGGTACTTATACATGTACAATTTTCTAATACTACGCGTTTCCACCTCGCGTAAAATCACGCGCGCCAACTTCTTCCACGTCCGTCCGGAAGAAACGTGGGAAGAAGAAGGAAAAAAAGAACAAAAAAAATCATGACAGATGAAAGAAGAAAAAATTTGATCAAGAGACCCAAAAAAAAAACAAAAAAAAAACCAGTTCGCAATCTTATTATATGATTGACATAAAATTAAAATAACATCGTTGTTGAAAGCTCAAAAATAACCCATAATATCATCATTATCACAAACACACACAAGATTTAGGAGGAGTGGTAAAGCCCGAAGAACCGAAGAAGCCTATCGGCATCATTGAAGAGTGGATGGGGAGCATGGACTATGATGGTCACCTCCTTTGTGGGTACTGGAAGAAGCAGAAGAAGGAGGGACTGGAGCTTTTGCCATTAAAACAGCGTCCTGGCGAGTGGATGGAGGGCATGGGCGATGGTCACCTCCATTGCCGCCACCTATATGGGTACAGGAAGAAGCAGCAGAAGGAGGGACTGGAGCTTTTCCCATTAAAACAGCGTCCTGATGAGTGGATTGGGGGCATGGGCGATGGTCACCTCCACTGCCGCCGCTTGTATGGGTGCAGGAAGAAGCGGCAGAAGGAGGGACTGAAGCTTTTGCCATTAAAACAGCGTCCTGATGAGTGGATGGGGGGCATGGGCGATGGTCACCTCCCTTTTCGCCACCTATATGGGTGCAGGAAGAAGCGGCAGAAGGAGGGACTGGGGCTTTTGCCATTAAAACAGCGTCCTGACGAGTGGATGGGGGGCATGGGCGGTTGTCACCTCCTTTGCCACCACCTATATGGGTACAGGAAGAAGCAGCAGAAGGAGGGACTGGACCTTTAGCCATTAAAGCATCGTACTTAAGACTGCTATCAACCCTAGCACCTCCCACAAGAGCTGTGGTGAGAATGAACCAGACAGAGATTGAGAAGGAGACCCAGACCCAACTGATGACTTTGTTGAACAACTCCATGTTGTAATATGAGTGTAAAATCATGAGTGATGGATGGGGAGGGGGTGGTTGGGTTTTATAGACAAATGCACTGTAAATCTGCACCGGTGGGACTAGTGGACAGTGTTCGGGAGCTTTGGGTATAAGCTAGATTTGGGTACGTAAACGCCCTATAATGAGGAATGTTTGGGGGCTCTGGGTAGAGTGATCCGAGTATTGGCTGCAGCTAATCTAACCGTTCACTACGCAACCGCCCAAGAGAGTAGATCCCTGGCGTTTGTATGAAAAAACCGATAACCTTGAGGCTTGTGCTGCACAGGGTAGAAAAAGTAGAAGAAGGAACAGTAGAAAAATGAATGGATTCCTTGAGGATTGTGCTCCACAGGGAAGAACAAGTAGAAGAAGGAACGGTAGAAAAATGAATAGATTCTTTGTCATCAATTAGGAGTGAAAATAGAAAGCCAGAGGAACCTCATGAATTCACAAAAATCTATGGGGACGGAAAGTGGAAGAATATTTCCAATTTGGGACTAAGACTGACATGATGTTCAAAGAATGAGAATTCATGGTAACTTTTCATTGTGATGTGACATGATAAGATAGTTAAAGCCCTTTCTTATAAGACATTGGTAGACTTTTTGGAAAATATAATGATTTTATAAAATAATATTCCAAGAATAGGGTGGAACGTATGTTTTTGGGACCATTTTTCCCTTCTAATCTTCATCATAAAACTATGATTTTAGTGAGAAATTTTATGAACGAAACGACCAATGTTGCCAATGTTAGTTTTAATACATAAAATAAGATTGTATATGCTATCGTTGTTTATAGTGTGAAGTTTTATAAGTTAAAACAATTATTATTGTCAACAAAATTATATTTGTTAATATTGATTTTAGAATAAAATAAAGAATCAATATCGTTAGTGTCAATTTTACCTATATTTTTTAAATTAGCTTAAAATCGCATCTCCTAGTATTGGTCTTGCCATATATGAAAAAAAATTAAAAAGTTTCCATCCTAAAAGCATGATTTGTACAATTATTTTGTAACTCAATATATTCCTACAATTTGTTTTTCTTTAAAAAAAAAATTATTGTTCCAAAAAACCCAATGAGTATGAGACATAATGAATAAGGTTACCATCTTTCACACATGTAATGAAACATCACCGGGAAATAAAAGACTTCAATGTCTTAAAGAATTAGGGTCAAATTAGATCTTAGTAAAATAAAATATAGGTTTTATACATGTTTTGAGATCAAACTAGCCTTATGATATTTGTTTTTCAAAAAATAAAAAACAATCATGTTGCAATTCACTTTATTCTTACAATTTGTTTTTCTTTAAAAAATTGGTACTTTTTCAAAAGATTTGAATGCGTGGTAGACGTAATGAATAAGGCCACCATCCTTCACACATATAATGTAACATCACGGGATGATACAAGATTTTGATGTTTTAAATAATATTGGGTCAAATATGATTTTAGTAATAAAAGAATATAGATTTTGGACATATTTTGAGTTCAAGTTAACTTTATAAATTTTTTTTTCAAATGGTTGAAAATGTTATTTCTAAAACTTAAGAGTTTAGAGTTCAAATAATTTTTTTTTTTAAACAAATTTCTAGATGAAGCATGAGAGACAAATGTTTTAGAATATGCCTAAGTGTATGCTTTCATGCGTAAAATTCATTTAAACCCAAAAGGGTTTAAGAATTGTTATTGAGAGTAGAATAGGTTTCGTTTTTTTTTTTAAAAAAAATGAAAACATTTTATGAATTTGATTTCACTTGTTTTAAAAACCATTTTAAAGAATAATTATATAAATATTAAAAAAAAAATCAGAAATAAAACATTACATATAATACCGACCACATTTCAAATTCTCAACCAAGACCTATTTTTAAAAACTGCGGCTGAACAAGCCCTGAAGTGTTTTTGATTGCGGGTGACCCACTGTGCGTGAAAATCGAGAAAAAAAAAAGAAGTTAAAAGAGACCGCCGCTAACGGAAGAAGTTACAAGGAGAGAACGCTCCGGCGTGGGCTGTTATGGAAATTAATATAATAATAATATTGAGAAACGGTTACGAGCCATGAAATTTGAAGACCAAAATAAAAAGGGGGAGGAATGAGGATCCGCATCTTAGAGAGCAACTTAGGCAAGTAAGCTGAAAGGGAAAGTAAGCGTATCAGATATCCCATTGATTCCAATTAATCCAAAAGTTAAGTAGATCTTCAATCTCTCTATTTCTTTTTTTTCTTTTTTTTAAATATTGCTTCATATTCCTTGATGAAACCCTCGGATATATGGATCCAATAAAAAGGGAGAGGGGTCTAAAGAGTTAAAGTAACATAAAACAAAGGGCTTAACCAAATTGGGAGGCCGGCAAAGAGAATGTAAGGGAGTTTTAAAATATATATATATATATATATATATTAGTTTAATTAAACTCCAAGGATACAGTAATGAGGAATGAGATTCGCAATCATTAAGAAAATTCCTTTGAAAGGTTGCCTCAAACACCTGCCACCCAAAAAAGTTCTCCATAGATAAAGTAGACATGCATGCTTGCATAAAATACAAATGCCTCTTACGTTATGAAGTAGGAGACAGGAAGTAAAAACCTTTATAGAAAGTTAAAGAAGTGTATGCACAAATAAAAAGAGTTTATGATCATCACAAATTTATGTTATTTTGTAAATTCTTAACATTTGATTTCTTGTACAAATTCTCACCATTTGATTTCTAAATCACACACACATAAACATATATATATATATATATATATATATATATATATATAGTAATAAATAATTGTTTAATAAAACCTCAACTAACTCTAATTCAATCTTATAATAAACATTTTTGAGCTATATGGGAACATTTTTGAATCCTTTGAATTTTTTTATTATATTTTTTAAATTATTAAAACTAATAAGGCTTATATTTGTAATATTTTATTATTAAAATAATTGTCTTTTTAATAAAACTTGGGATTGTATCTTTAAAACTCTTTGAAAGTTTTTTCTTATTCTAATTTTTTAAGAAATTTTCTATAATACTGAATCCTATAAGATCCATGAAAAAAAATAATATGGGTAAATATATGAAGTAAAATAATAATATGAAGTACTATGGACTAAGAAAAAGAAACAAAAAAACTTTATAAAATATAGAAAAGGAGGTCAAAGAACTAAGAAGCGTGCGAATGAGAAAAGAAAAAGTTTATGAGTCATCAAAAAAAGTTTATTACACAGTGAAGTTTTTTATGTTAATTTTTAACTTTTTGTGTATTAGTGTATATATATGTAAATTTGTATTGTTTTGTATATTCTTAACATTCACTGTCTTATGCAAACAAATAATAAGTATTTTATGGAACCTTGATCAAGTCTAATTTAATCTTATATTAAACTTTTTTGAGTTGCATTGACCAATTTATCAAATTGTCATAAGTGAATTCCACTTGGGGTATCGCCAGATCCCCTAGTACTGAGTGGTTGTTTTTTCCCCTGCAATACTTCTCAACCAATTTCCCAAATAGCAATTTACGACTTCCATTTGACCATTTGTTTGTGGGTCCTTTATCACTGGTTGTGAATGATTGATTTTTTCAATCTTTTCAACCTTGGTTTCGGAGGAGCAAGTTAGAAAGAATGAGAAATAGAACCAAAGAAGTGACATGATATCACCAACTAACCTACTTGTATGCCTGCTTTCGATTGTTGTTCAAAGGGTAAAAGGATATAGGAAAGGGAATAGGTTAGAGACGGTTATTAGTGCTAGTTTTGATTCTTATATGTAAAATAAAAATATGTTTGATAGTAATTTTTAAAAGTGTTTATAGTATTTTTAATTTTTAAAAAATAAAAAATTTCAAGGGTTAGAAAGACTAGAAATATTTAATAATTTTCAAGTGTTGACACAAAGTTTTAATATTAGGAATGAGATCTTTCAAATACTTTGAACTTTTTTTCTTATCATATTATTTAAATTATTAAAATTAATAAGACTTATATTTGTAATTTTTATTATTAAAATTAATAAAACTTGGGATTGATATTTTAAAAACTCTTTGAAAGATTTTTCTAATTTTTTTAAGAAAAAATCTATAACATCGAACCCTACTCAAGATCTATGAAAAAAATAGTACGGATAAATAAATGAAGTAAAATAACAATGTGAAGTACAATGAAGCCAAACAAAAGAAATAAATAACTCTATAAAACATGGAAAAAAAAGGTTGAAGAAGTGTATGTATAAGGAAGAAAGAGTTTATGGATGATCACAAAAAACTTCAAAAGATACTTTGCAAATTCTCAACATTTAATTTCTTGTACTAATTCTCACCTTTAGGTTTCTAGCTCACATAGTTTTTGTTTATTAATAAAAATAATAACAATAATAAACCAATAAATAAAAATAATCACTTAGTGAAACCTCAATCAAGTCCAATTCAATCTTATCTTAAACCCTGTTTAGCAGTCTTAGAACATTTTCCAATATTTTGAAATTTTAAATTATTAAAACTAATAAGACTTACAATTATAGTTTTTATTATTATAATTAACAATTTTTTTTAATAAACCTTGGGATTGATATTTTTAGAACCCATTAAAAGTTTTTTTTTTCTATTCTACAAGGCGGAATGCTATAGACAATCTACAAAAACAGTATGGATAAACAAATCAACTAATAATGAAGTAGAATAACAACACGAAGTACTATAAAATAGGTAGAAGAAGTATATGATCAAAGATAATGAGTATATGGGCCACCACAAAAGTTTGATGAGATACTATTTTTTTTTCTTGAATTATCAACATTCAATTTCTTGAGCAAATTCTCATAAGATTTCTAGCTCACATAGTTTTTACTTAATAATATAAATAATTACAATAATAATACACAAATAAATAAAAGCTATTCAATGAAGTCTCAACCAAACCTAATTCAATCTTATATTGAACCTTTTTGACTTGTTTTGGAACATTTTCAAAAACTATATTCATGGAATAAAAGTTTATTTGAAAACTTGGAATATTCTCCTACCATTTTTTATGTTTCCAAATATTTCTTAAAATTAACTTTTATTTATGATATTTTATTTTCAGTTATTCTTCATATTTATAATAACCCCCCATAAAACAACCCAAAGCAATTTAAATACGTTATCATCAGAAGACAACCCATTTTTAGAGCAAATTTTTTAAAAACTGTTTTCTATTAAAATAAAATAAAATTGCCAAATGTGCTTTTAAATTTGAGCAAAATTTCCACGGCTGATGATATTTCTTCTTGACCAAAGCCAGAGCTACGTCAATAGCAGTTTCCCCTTCCAATCAAAATGAGAAACTGTTTCTAAAATTTAATATTTATCTCCTATGATAAGAAAATTTAAATCAAGCTAGGGGTATGATTTCCTTTACTGTTCCTGATGCTTCTCCCTTTTCTTTTAACAGATCACCACCATGAAACAGGACTTAAACCATCATAATCAAGTGATCCCTGCAAAACAGAAAACAGAGCTATGAGCAACTCCTTGTCAGAAAGGAACTGTCATTTACAAAAGCAGCAATCCTCCCTGATAAAATATTATAAAATACCAGGAGAACAAATTCAAGAGACACCATAGAGTTGATTTTCAGAAAGACAAAGGTGCCTCACATCAATTGTTACATTTTACAAAGACATGTAAATAGATTTAAGGATTGCCGAAGGACTACTAATTTCCTTATTGAAGAACTTAGAGCATTGAGATTGGATTGGAAGAAGAAAACAAGCCAAAATAATCTGAAGCTGGCATTCTCTTCCAGTGGGGCACATCTATATATACCTGACACTCTCAATTAATAGGAAGCACATTTGATGAATATCCCACAAGACATCCACATATATTTGTGTACAAGAAATGCCTTTTTATTTAAAACTAGTGCAAATAGAAACAAGTTGGGTGCATCCGGAAAGCGTCCATCACTATGAGCATATACGATATACTTGGAGAACTCACTGAATCAATCAGATATCCAAATATTGAAATGAATTTGGATCTCTGTTTTTGGTAATCTAATGGGTGACTAAGGTCAAATTGGGTGGATCTGTCAAAATTGTCTTACAGGCTTAACCTCCTTTTTTCTTAATCATCTCTGGGACTGTTATTGCTCAAGCTATATTTGTCTCTTCCTTCATATAAGTGGTATTTGCTGCTTTCACAGAAATTCAGAGTAGCTCACTAGGTTCTATAAAAGCAACCAAAACATTTCCTGTACAATAAAGTTGTCTTCCCCCCATTTCCATTCATGCATTCATTGTTCAAAAATATCATTTACAAACACATTAGAAAAAATATGTTCTTATTACCTATGACATATGTATATATTAGTAACAGAAAAAAGGGCCTTTTGGTATGTATAAATTAATGGAATGCCTGAACATAACAAGAATATGACAAAGAGTCCTATAAAAATGGGCCTTTGGTTTTTATTTTTTTTCCTTTATGGAATAACCAATTTATTGCACAAAGAAAAAAGGAAGATGATAAAATCAATAAACATGCACAGTATACAGAAAGCAAAGAAACAAAAAGACAACAGGTTTCTCAACAAGAGAAGAGAAAATGAAAAACTGCAACTTAGTGAATTGAGAAAGCCTAGAATACATCGACAGCGTCCTAGATTAAGAGTGCCATATCATACAAAATGATGTCTAGAAAGAAAGATTTCAATATCACTACCGTGAAAAACAATTTCATCTTCACCGATGAATAAACTTTTGGCTTACCACAAGTGGTATCAACCCATAAACTAAAGACTTAGCATAGTAGGCATATCTAATACACAACATGTATCTGTATATATGAGAATTCTAATAAATGGATAAATAAATAATCTCCTAGTGAAAATTAGAGAATAATAATTAAAAACCAAGAAGTCAAGTAATTACTAGAAAAATTCAAGAAATAAGAGGTTATTTGTCTAGAAAATATAAATGTTTGGGAGCTTATTATGAATAATTTACTAAAAGTCTGTTTACTTCATTTTTCTAGTCCTTATAATAGCAATATTGTTTCAATGTACTCAAACGACTGCCAGAGTGGTACCCAACTAAAAGAAGAGCCATAAAAGAATATAACATAACTAGTTTGAGCACTCTCCATCAGCCAGCACTTAGAAACTCTTACCAGTGAAAACAAAATCTTAGGGAGTAACAATATCTCTCCGCAGTAGGCCCTTAAAATTATACCACAGCTTCCAAAGGAAAAAGAGCTTGAGGTGCCCTACTTCTAGAGATGAAAAACCTTGAAAGGATGAAGTTCAAAGGACGAACTTACCAAAATCACCATAGGGGCAAATGGCTTTGACTCTTTTGGTTGCTCAACTGGAACTGGAGAATAACTTACACTCTGAACTTGGAACCTTATCTGCAGTAGAACACCAAAAGTTAATGCAAACCACAACTGGAAGTTTTAGCATAATTATAGAACTGTTAAAAGAATTATACAACTTAAACCTTGTCTATCCCATCTATAGGAAATTTTTGTTCTTGATTATCCCGTATCCATATGACTTGACTCCTGGAATTCCATAAAAGGCAAAAAAGTAGAACACTATACATACGGATGTAAGGAGTAGCCGTGAAATGAATGAAAAAAACAAAAGAAAAAAAGAATGCAAATGGTGAAATCCTAAACAATCTAATTTTAATTCCATTAAAAAGTTAAATGTAGGTGAGATTCTTTTATGGGTTAGGCTCACAGTGGGATGGATTTGGCATAAGATGGACCAGTCTGTAGACGTCTTCAAAGAATCCAAGAGATACTGTCCATTACAGATTCGATATCAGCAGTATGCAGATATTAAATAGGTGTTATTCATGATGATGACACAAAATAGAATTCACCATGTGCATAGCAGCTATTTTCACTGATGAGAAGCCAAAGGATGCCCTAAAACAAGGTTTATTTTGAAAAACAAAATTCTGATATCCACTCTACATCTTCGAGAGGTAACTCACTGAGACAGGGTACAACTACGTTGCATTAAGTATTTGAAGAGCAACATGATCTTGGCCATAATGAAAAAGCATAGCAGCAAAGCCCATAAAAATAATAACCAACTAGAAAGGACTAAGCTAAGTATCTAGCTAAGATGAAAGATCACACTCCAATAATCACAGGTATTATGCCCAATGCTTCGGAAGCTGATTCCTTAACTCATGAGCAATGTCAAGGAGCAACGATTTTGTGAAAAGAGTAGTTAGGAAAAAGTATATGAATAACATGTTCCTTAACAAGAAGTGATTTGGATATAACTGCTGAACTAAAAGTTATAAAAGTGTTTTTAAACAATCTTCAATCTCTAGCTCTGATATTGCAACCAGTCTTTGGGAACCAAGATGCCACTTTTACAACGGAGCTAGAGAATGACTTATATGAAGATAAATGGCCTACAGGATTCAACAGCATTTCCCAGGTCTGGTACGAGTGCCAACGACTGGTACATGTCATTTTCATCCAAATACATCAATTGAAATACCATCGACTCCGTTTTCATCTTGTCTGGACTAATATGATACAGTTGAAAGCCCTACAAGGACAGGGGCAAGGGCAAGGCAAAGAAAGTAGTGAGAAAGGTGAATAAATTGTGCTTCCATAAGTAATATGGCTCTAGACATGGTGGAGCATCAAAAATGGATTTCAATAACTGAACCCAAGTAATTGAGGCTCTGTCGATTTGCTTAATTTTGACTCAAGTTGCGTCAATTCTCTGGTAGAAGAAATGGATTTTCACAATCAGCCATAAAAATAGCAAATATAAGAAAATGATCTTTTTTACCATTTACATTTCCCCTGATCCTGTGCTTTCATTAACCCAATATGATATAAATATAATTTTTATTTTTTCTCATTTTTTTCTTCTCTAGTTTATTTCTCTCACATTTATTTCAATTATTTTAACTGGTTAAATAATTTAAAAACACATAAGATCTAACTTATCCTAGTTGTATTTAATTTTCTTTCAAATTTTCCATAATGAAACCAGAAAATTTTCTTCCATAGCCTACCCTAATCATTATCACATATTTGCATTATGTTATCAAAATTGTTATTAATATGGCTTTGAAGTAGCAGTTTGAAAATTTGTCCATAGACATGAAATTTGGATTAAGCTGACCAGGTCCAAAATTTTAGACTCATTGTACCCTAATTATTTGAGTTGAGCACTCTGGTAGTCCACCAAATATGCCTTTAAAGAACTCCTTTTCAAGGGACTAACTCTCATGTATAATGTATTATTCCTGACTTTTTCAGTGGAGAAGCATTTTCCGATCTAAAAACAGAGAAAAAGAAAATTGCGTACAGAAAGATCAGGTGACCCGGCCAGTAGCAGCATTTCTTCGATTTCTCACCATTTCTGGACAAATTTTAGGGAGAAATGATAGTGAAATTGCAGATCTAAGGAGCAGCAAAATTTTTGCCCATTCACTTTCAAATCGAAGGTAGGCTTTTGCCACCTTGCTGTCCAATTCCACCATTCTGCACAAATTGTTGAAAAAAAGGGGCCAAATTACGCAGAAATTCGAAGCCCGACTCCTGCAAAATTGCAGATCTAGAAACACCGATCTCAACGTCGGTAGAATCTGAAGCTACAAATCAATCAGAAACAGAGATTAACAGAGGAAAGAAAACGAAGGAAAATTCTGTACATGTTGAGAGAGAGGGGAAAGATGGAGGCCACCTCCAATTCACGGCCAGCATCACCATTACCATGATCGATCCGCTACTTCTGTACAAATTTTTTTTGAAGAAATTCAACTGAGAAAAAAATTTGATAAGAAAGAAACACTCAGAGCTCCGAAGGAAGCCAGGGGCCAGGGCTCATCTCTACCTCTTCTTCAATCTTCACTACTCAATAAAAAGGATCCAACCGACAGCCAAACAGGTACTTATACACATGTACAATTTTCGAATACTACGCGTTTCCACCGCGCGTCAAAGAACGTGCGCCAACTTCTTCCACGTCCGTCCACACAAGATTTGATCAAGAGAAGTAAAAAAATGAAAATCATGGCAGATGAAAGAAGAAAAAATTTGATCAAGAGACTCACAAAAAAAATAAAAAATAAAACCAGTTCGCAATCTTATTATATGATTGACATAAAATTAAAATAACATTGTTGTTGAAAGCTAAAAAATAACCCATACACACAAGATTTAGGAGGAGCGGTAAAGCCCGAAGAACCGAAGAAGCCTATCGGCATCAGTGAAGCGTGGATGCGGAGCATGGACGATGACGGTCACCTCCTTTGTGGGTACTGGAAGAAGCAGAAGAAGGAGGGACTGGAGCTTTTCCCATTAAAACAGCGTCCTGGCGAGTGGATGGAGGGCATGGGCGATGGTCACCTCCATTGCCGCCACCTATATGGGTACAGGAAGAAGCAGCAGAAGGAGGGACTGGAGCTTTTCCCATTAAAACAGCGTCCTGATGAGTGGATCGGGGGCATGGGCGATGGTCACCCCCACTGCCGCCTCCTGTATGGGTGCAGGAAGAAGCGGCAGAAGGAGGGACTGAAGCTTTTGCCATTAAAACAGCGTCCTGATGAGTGGATGGGGGGCATGGGCAATGGTCACCTCCCTTGCCGCCACCTATATGGGTGCAGGAAGAAGCGGCAGAAGGAGGGACTGGGGCTTTTTCCATTAAAACAGCGTCCTGATGAGTGGATGGGGGGCATGGGCGGTGGTCACCTCCATTGCCGCCACCTATATGGGTACAGGAAGAAGCAGCAGAAGGGGGGACTGGACCTTTAGCCATTAAAGCATCGTACTTAAGACTGCTATCAACCCTAGCACCTCCCACAAGAGCTGTGGTGAGAATGAACCAGACAGAGATTGAGAAGGAGACCCAGACCCAACTGATGACTTTGTTGAACAACTCCATGTTGTAATATGAGTGCAAAATCATGAGTGATGGATGGGGAGGGGGTGGTTGGGTTTTATAGACAAATGCACTGTAAATCTGCACCGGTAGGACAAGTGGGCAGTGTTCGGGAGCTTTGGGTATAAGCTAGATTTGGGAATGTTTGGGAGCTTTGGGTAGAGTGACCCAAGTATTGGCTGCAGAGAGAGTGGCAAGAAAGAAAATGTCGACACGACATCGGCGATTTCCACCCCCCCAGAGCGCCCAAGAGAGTAGCAATCCCCCCCTTTCCCCCCCACCGCCCAAGAGAGTAGCAAGGAAGAAAACGTCGACACGACATCGGCGATTTCCCCATCTAGACTAACTTGCCTTTGTTATATAATATGTTTTAATACAATTGAATTAAATAAATTATATTTTAATATTAATATATATTTTAAAATTAAATATATTATAATCAAATATCATAATATTATATATAATTTAATAATATATATATATATATATATATATATATATATATAAAATTTATATTTTTATCGATATATACGATATTATTATCAAATATGATAAATCATATTATAAATATATCAAAATTTTTAATAAAATAATTTTAAAATATTCATTATACTTTTAATTATATTATTATGAGATTTTTTTATATTTTTATGAGTTTTTAATAATTTTAAATTTATCAATATTTTTTTTTAAAATATATATTGATATATTTATGATATATCCATAAAATCAATATATTTGTTATTATTAATATTTTCATCAGATAATAGATCCCTGGCCTTTGTTAAAAAAATTCGACAAGCTTGAGGCTTGTGCTGCCTTCTAGAAAAAGTAGCAGAAGAATTCATCGAGGATTGTGAAGAGTCCGAAGACTTGTGCTCCACTGGGAAGAACAAGTAGAAGAATGATTAGATTCTTTGTCATTAATTGGGAGTGAAAATTGAAAGCCAAAGGAACCTCATGAATTCACAAAAATCTATTGAGACGGAAAGTGGAAGAATATTTCCAATTTGGGACCAAGCCTGAAATGATGTTCAAAGAAGAGAATTCATGGTAACTTTCCATTGGCCTATGACATGATAAGATAGTTAGAGCCCTTATGATAAGACATTGGTAGACTTTCTGAAAATATAATGATTTTATAAAATAATATTCCAAGAATAGGGTGGAACGTATGTTTTTGGGACCATTTTTTTAAAACATAATTTTTTTTTAAAACATCAAATTAATATATATATATATTTTTTACCTATTTGAACTCAAATTTTCAAAAAAAGAAAAGGAAAAAAAAGGAGAGTGTCACGAAGTGTGTTTGGCACGCTCTGCTAAAGGACGTGGTAGCAGCAGCCTGCGTCAAGAAAACGGCGTGAACGTTGCTTCCGCAAGTCTTCTAATAATCCAAACAATTAATAGAACATGTGAAAAGGCATTGACTAGTCAAAAAGGCGACTTATCCTCAAAAGGGCGACTGATCCTTATTACCGTGACACATACACCATACACGCACCAGCACTAGGATGAAATGTTGCCGGACCTTGGATTTTATGAAATTTTCAACAAAAATACTTATATTCATGTAAATTTTTATACAAATAAATTTGGGAAAGTTAGGTTTTGGATTGGTGATGCGGAAAATATATGATTTTGAAAATTCAATTTTACATATTTCAAAATTGATAATGTAATTAGATAATATTTGGAGAATCATGCATTTTCAGCTTATGTGTATTTTAATGCTAAAAATACCCTTCACCTTGCCAGCTAAGCATTCGACATCTGAAAATTCTGAAAAGAAAAAACTCTCCGAAAAGCCACAAAGCCAATATCTCTCTCGTATACTACTTTTCCCCTTCTCTCTCCCATTCTCAATCTCATAAACCCAAAATGTTGTAAAACCTAACCTCTTTCATTTCTGTAACATTCTCGTCTCCCATTTTGTTGATAAACATCAACAACCCAAAACCTAACTTTCCCAAAAAAAAAAGTTATAATGCTGCGGAGGAGAAGAATTTATCAGGTGGATGTGTTGGTAAATGAGAAACGAATCAGAAGGAAGAGACAAGGGACTACGGGAGGAAACCGGGAAAGGTGATATGATATCCTTTTTGTTCCCAAATTACTTGATCCAAAAACCCTAATTTCTAAAACGAAGATCAGATCCGGGGAAAATTGATAATCGGAATCAATGGTGGGTGCATCGAGCTCATGGTCTCGCGCATTGGTTCAGATCTCACCCTACACCTTCTTCGCCATCGGTATCGCCATTGCCATCGGCGTTTTCGTCTTAGGTGCCGCTTGGTACTTTCTCTTCCCTCCATCCCTTGTAAAATCCACCAAAATAAAACAACTACTAAAATTTTTGCATTCTTGTCAAACCAGCGGAGGTTTAGGTTAAATTGATACATTATATTTGTTTTTTTTTTTTTTTTTTTTGGATCGTTGTTTTGATGGTTGCGTTATTGCTGCATTTTTAGGGGAATTTATATAACTGGAAGTAGTCTAATTGGTGTTTCCATCAAAGCTCCTCGGATTACTTCAAAAAATCTAATTAGGTGCGTACTTCAACTTTCTTTCTTTTTTTCTCGCTGGTTTTATGGATCATTGATGTGGTATTACATGGACTAGTTCTCTAGACTTATCAAAAAAATATTCGAAAGGAAATTTTTTTCTTCAAAATGATTCCCTCAAAACAAGAAGATTTTATGAATTTATTCTTGTTGATTCAGATTCTGTAGAAGTTTCCCATATTCAAAACAGAGATTCTACAAAAATTTGTTATTCAAAATGCAAAATTTTCAAAGTTATTTTTGAACTTGAGTAGAGACAATCTCTTGTCACCCATAAAATGTTTTCTCAAAATTTTAAGCCATCTTCATATGATTATTATGATTATATGGATGCATGGTTTTGTGTTTTTCTCTTTCGTCCATTCGATCATTCCTAGTTATTCCATTAGTATTTAAATTTCAAACTTCCTTTCCAAATTGGTTCCAAGAATGGTGGTTATACTTTGGCGCCATTCCAACAATTTTATATCCTCAAATCAAACCATCTTTTGATTACTTCAAAGAGCATGCAAAGGGTTTGATCTCTGCTCGATGTTCTCAAACTCTTTTCTTCACTTCTCGCTTTCAAATTCCATGAATCTTGTGTTGAGATTTTGTTCAAACACATCTAATTGATCTTTTATTTCCCGCGCATTTGGCGTATGAATTCAAAGTTAAATGGTGGTCAAACTTCTCCCCATCTTCTGCTCAACAACTTTCTCATATAAAAAACTAGATTGCAGCAAAGGCTCCCTCCAATATTCAAAATCCTTTTTAACTTCATTTTCTTCTATATGAAGGAATTCCAACTTCATCAACACCTTTAGTTGCACATTCTTCCATCAAGCTGTTGAGAGAACACCTCAAAATGCTTCAGCAACGTGCGGTGGAAACCCTCTCTCAACTGGCTTCAAATTTTGATGATGATGATTCAACCTCTTCAATTCTCAAAGAGCCCCAAAATGAAGACATGTGTTATAGCTTGCCATACACAACGTTGGACTAAGATGGAGTCCTTTCTCTTCAACAATATTCAAAAGCGTCAAATCAACTTCAAAGCAAAATACAAAACCACACATCCATATAATCATAATAATCATACGAAGATGACTTAAAATTTTGAGAAAACGTTTTATGGGTGACAAGAGATTGTCCCCACTCAAGTTCAGAAATAACTTTGAAAATTTTGCATTTTAAATAACAAATTTTTGTAGAATCTCTGTTTTGAATATGGGAAACTTCTACAGAATTTGGATTAACAAGAATAAATTCATAAAATCTTCTTGTTTTGAGGGAATCATTTGAAGAAAATATTTTCCTTTTGGAAATTTTTTTGATAAGTCTAAAGAACCAGACTTATTGAGATGATGAACTTCGAATATTCGAACTTTCATCAAATGGGCTTTTGCAATGTAATTGCTTGGAGCCTGCTTTGAAGGTTGGGCTTGGGTCACTTGATAAAATGTTTGAGAAGGCTTAAGGATATTTCCTAAGACTTGAAATTGGTTTGAAATTTGGGTTTGAAAAATAATAACAATAATAATAAACAAACAAATAGCGAATATTTTATGGAACCTTGACCAAGTCTAATTCAATCTTATATTAAACTTTTTTGAGTTGCATTGGAACAATTTCAAATAATTTGAGTTTTTTTTTTCTTATTATATTATTTAAATTATTAAAATTAATAAGACTTATATTTGTAATTTTCATTGTTAAAACAAATAAACTTGGGATTGATGTTTTTAAAACTCTTCGAAAGATTTTTCTATTTTTTTTAAGAAAAAAATAGTACGGATAAATAAATGAAGTAAAATAAAAATATGAAGTACTATGAGGCTAGACAAAAGAAATAAAATACGGAAAAGAAGGTTGAAGAAGTGCATGGATAGGGAAAAAAGAGTTTATGGATGATCACAAAAAACTTCAAAAGATACTTTGCAAATTCTCAACATTTAATTTCTCGTACTAATTCTCACCTTTCAATTTCTAGTTCCCATAGTTTTTGTTAATTAATAAAAATAATAACAATAATAAACTAATAAATAAAAATAATCATTTAATGAAACCTCAGTCAAGTCCAATTCAATCTTGTATTAAACCCTTTTTAGCAGTTTTAGAACATTTTCCAACATTTTGAATTTTTTAAATTATTAAAAGTAATAAAACTTATATTTATAATTAATATTTTTTTTTAAAAACCTTGGGATTGATATTTTTAGAACCCATTGAAAGGTTCTTCTTATTCTGTTTTTTTATTTTTTTACTTTTTATTTTTTATTTATTTATAATTCTACAAGGCCGAATGCTATTGATGATCTACAAAAACAATATTGATAAACAAATCAACTAATAATGAAATAGAATAACTACGAAGTACTATGAAATAGGGAAAAAGAAATAAAAGAACTTTATAAAATATAAAAAAGCTGGTAGAAGAACTTATGATTAAGGAAAATGAGTATATAGGCCACCGCAAAAGATGAGATACTAATATATATATTTTAATTATCAACATTCAATTTCTTGAGCAAATTCTCACAAGATTTCTAGCTCACATAGTTTTTACTTAATAATATAAATAATAAAAATAATAATACACAAATAAATAAAAAGTAATTCAATGAAGAAAAAGTTTATTTGAAAACTTGGAATATTCTTCTATCATTTTTTATGTTTCCAAATATTTCTTAAAAATAACTTTTATTTATAGTATTTTATTTTCAATTATTCTCCGTATTCATACAATTATTTTTTATAATAACCCCCCATAAAACAACTTAAAGCAATTTAAACACATTATCATAAAACAACCCATTTTTAGAACAAATTTTTAAAAACTGTTTTATAAAATTTTTTTTTGCCAAATGTGCTTTTAAATTTGAGCAAAAATTCCAAGGTTGATGATATTTCTTCTTGATAAAAATCAGAGCTATATCAATAGCAGTTTCCCCTTCCAATCAAAATGAGAAACTGTTTCTAAAATTTAATTTTTATCTCCTATGATAAGAAAATTTAAATCATGCTAGGGGTATGATTTCCTTTACTGTTCCTGCTGCTTCTCCCTTTTCTTTTAACAGATCACCACCATGAAACAGGACTTAAACCATCATAATCAAGTGATCCCTGCTAAACAGAAAACAGAGCTAGGAGCAACTCCTTGTCAGAAAGGAACTGTCATTTACAAAAGCAGCAATCCTAACAAATTCAAGAGACACCATAAAGTTGATTTTCAGAAAGACAAAGGTGCCTCACATCAATTGTTACATTTTACAAAGACATGTAAATAGATTTAAGGATTGCCGAAGGACTACTAATTTCCTTATTGAAGAACTTAGAGCATTGAGATTGGATTGGAAGAAGAAAACAAGCCAAAATAATCAGAAGCTGGCATTCTCTTCCAGTGGGGCACATCTATATATACCTGACACTCTCAATTAATAGGAAGCACATTTGATGAATATCCCACAAGACATCCACATATATTTGTGTACAAGAAATGCCTTTTTATTTAAAACTAGTGCAAATAGGAACCAGTTCGGAGCATCCGGAAAGCGTCCATCTCTACGAGCATATACGATATACTTGGAGAACTCACTGAATCAATCAGATATCCAAATATTGAAATGAATTTGGATCTCTGTTTTTGGTAATCTAATGGGTGACTAAGGTCAAATTGGGTGGATCTGTCAAAATTGTCTTACAGGCTTAACCTCCTTTTTTCTTAATCACCTCTGGGAGTGTTATTGCTCAAGCTATATTTGTTTCTTCCTTCATATATAAGTGGTATTTGCTGCTTTCACAGAAATTCAGAGTAGCTCACTAGGTTCTATAAAAGCAACCAAAACATTTCCTGTACAATAAAGTTGTCTTCCCCCCATTTCCATTCATGCATTCATTGTTCAAAAATATCATTTACAAACACATTAGAAAAAATATGTTCTTATTACCTATGACATATGTATATATTAGTAACAGAAAAAAGGGCCTTTTGGTATGTATAAATTAATGGAATGCCTGAACATAACAAGAATATGACAAAGAGTCCTATAAAAATGGGCCTTTGGTTTTTATTTTTTTTACTTTATGGAATAACCAATTTATTGCACAAAGAAAAAAGGAAGAAGATAAAATCAATAAACATGCACAGTATACAAAAAGCAAAGAAACGAAAAGACAACAGGTTTCTCAACAAGAGAAGAGAAAATGAAAAACTACAACTTAGTGAAGTGAGAAAGCCTATAATATATTAACAGTGTCCTAGATTAAGAGTGCCATATCATATAAAATGATGTCTAGAAAGAAAGATTTCAATATCACCAACATGAAAAACAATTTCATCTTCACCAGTGAATAAACTTTTGGCTTACCACAAGTGGCATCAACCCATAAACTAAAGACTTAGTATAGTAGGCATATCTAATACACACACATGTATCTGTATATATGAGAATTCTAATAAATGGATAAAAAATAATCTCCTAGTGAAAATTAGAGAATATTAATTACTAACCGAGAAGTCAAGTAAATTACTAGAAAAATTCAAGAAATAAGAGGTTATTTGTCTAAAAAATATAAATGTTTGGGAGCTTATTCTGAATAATTTACTAAAAGTTTGTTTACTTTATTTTTCTAGTCCTTATAATAGCAATATTGATTCAATGTACTCAAACGACTGCCAGAGTGGTACCCAACTAAAAGAAGAGCCATAAAACAATATAACATAACTAGTTTTGAGCACGCTCCATCAGCCAGCACTTAGAAACTCTTACCAATGAAAACAAAATCTTAGGGAGTAACAATATCTCTCTGCAGTTGGCCCTTAAAATTATAACACAGCTTCCAAAGGAAAAAGAGCTTGAGGTGCCCTACTTCTAGAGATGAAAAACCTTGAAAGGATGAAGTTCAAAGGATGAACTTACCAAAATCACCATGGGGGCAAATGGCTTTGACTCTTTTGGTTGCTCAACTGGAACTGGAGAATAACTTACACTCTGAACTTGGAACCTTATCTGCAGCAGAACACCAAAAGTTAATGCAAACCACAACTGGAAGTTTTAGCATAATTATAGAACTGTTAAAAGAATTATGCAACTTAAACCTTGTCCATCCCATCAATAGGAAATTTTTGTTCTTGATTATCCCATATCCATATGACTTGACTCCTGGAATTCCATAAAAGGAAAAAAGTAGAACACTATATATACGGATGTAAGGAGTAGCCATGAAATGAATGAAAAAAACAAAAGAAAAAAAGAAAGCAAATGGTGAAATCCTGAAAAATCTAATTTTAATTCCATTAAAAAGTTAAATTCTTCTATGGGTTTGGCTCACAGCGGGATGGATTTGGCATAAGATGGACCAGTCTGTAGACGTCTTCAAAGAATCCAAGAGATACTGTCCATTACAGATTCAATATCAGCAGTATGCAGATATTAAATAGGTGTTATTCATGATGATGACACAAAATTGAATTCACCATGTGCATAGCAGCTATTTTCACTGATGAGAAGCCAAAGGATGCCTTAAAACAAGGTTTATATTGAAAAACAAAATTCTGATATCCACTCTACATCTTCGAGAGGTAACTCACTGAGACAGGGTACAACTAAGTTGCATTAAGTATTTGAAGAGCAACATGATCTTGGCCATAATGAAAATGCATAGCAGCAAAGCCCATAAAAATAATAACCAACTAGAAAGGACTAAGCTAAGTATCTAGCTAAGATGAAAGATCACACTCCAATAATCACAGGTGTTATGCACAATGCTTCGGAAGCTGATTCCTTAACTCATGAGCAATGTCAAGGAGCAACGATTTTGTGAAAAGAGTATTTAGGAAAAAGTAAATGAATAACATGTTCCTTATCAACAAGTGATTTGGATATAACTGCTGAACTAAAAGTTATAAAAGTGTTTTTAAACAATCTTCAATCTCTAGCTATGATTTTGCAACCAGTCTTTGGGAACCAAGCATGCCACTTTTACAACGGAGCTAGAGAATGACTTATATGAAGATAAATGGCCTACAGGATTCAACAGCATTTCCCAGGTCTGGTACGAGTGCCCACAACTGGAACATGTCATTTTCATCCAAATACATCAATTGAAATACCATGACTCCGAAAGCCTTTTTTGTTTTCATCTTGTCTGGACTAATATGATACAGTTGAAAGCCCTACAAGGACAGGGGCAAGGGCAAGGCAAAGAAAGTAGTGAGAAAGGTGAATAAATTGTGCTTCCATAAGTAATATGGCTCTAGACATATTGGAGCATCAAAAATGGATTTCAATAACTGAACCCAAGTAATTGAGGCTCTGTCGATTTGCTTAATTTTGACTCGAGTTGCTTCAATGATTAAATCATTTAAATCCAGATAAGTTTTGCTTTACATTATCCTAATAACATTGTCCCAAAATTTTGCTTTACAACTACCTCGTTGAATTCATGTGCGGTTTTAATCATCATGCGATTCAGCCCATCGCCTTTTTCAATTCAATTCAAAAACGGACGAATATGAAGGCAATGC
This sequence comes from Vitis vinifera, assembly GCF_030704535.1. Taxonomy (NCBI): domain Eukaryota; kingdom Viridiplantae; phylum Streptophyta; class Magnoliopsida; order Vitales; family Vitaceae; genus Vitis; species Vitis vinifera. Next base: position 410,723 of record NC_081811.1, on the reverse strand, counting down.
AAAAGTCCCTGATGGATAAATTATAAAAAGAAAAATAGATTAGGTATACCGTATAGGTTGAAGCACCATCCGCAGGAAAGGCAAAGTCACCGTCAATAGATCTGATATCATATACAGAGATACACAGTCCCAAATCCGCAATAACCTTCATCACAACACACATTCTTCTCAGTCCCTTAAATGCTCTGAAAGCACAATAACAGAATGAAAACGCAAAGACATTGCTCAATTTTCACACCTTATCTAAGAATTGACTCTCAAGCTCTCCTTGGATGGTTTTATCGAGAGAAAGGTCCAGAAGATGAGGAGGCAAACGCAGTGTGTGCTCAATTAAGCTAAGGAAGAACATGTAAACCTAGGAAAAGTAAATTCCAAACTGAAAATCAAATGAATCAATTGCAGACGCAGATTATCACATAAATTTGAGCCAGTTAAAGTTAAAAGTACAAATGGTTTCATAAATGAGATTTTGGTTGTTCTAGGGTTTTAATCTCCGACCGGTGATCGCTGCCGCCGATCAGCGATAGAAATATTTCCCTAACTGCCGCGCCGGCATGAGATGGTTGTCCTCGAATGCTTGCTACTCGTCGACAATGAGAGAAGAGACTGAAAAGAACCGTGTGTGCATGGATGGAAATTTGGGGAAATATCGTGGAATTCGTGGAAATATCGGAGAAATTTCGGCCAGACATTTCATATAAATTTCGCTGAATGATTGGAGAAATTTCGCCCAATTTTCGGAGATATTTCGCAAAGCTAATTTGCTGATTTTTGTTAACTTTCGCCGATATTTTGGAATTTTCCGCGACATTCCAGGGTTTTTTCGATAAATCCCGATTTTTCGAGGCCTTCACCCTAATGTTAACAAAAACAGCCTCGGCCACTTGGCTTTCTCCAATAAAATAGGAAAATTTGAAATTGAATATACTAATAAGTGAATTTAAGGTCTGTTTAGATATACAGATGGGGTGAATGGGGCATCATCAACCCACCTTTAGAAAAAACAAAAAAAAAAAAATCCCACTAACCGTATGATTCCCTTCGAATCAAGGGGGTAATATAACAACCCCCAACCATTTAGATGACAACTATATACCTCATAAACAAAATTTGATGAAGAATACTTATCCATTATATATACAAAAGAAGAAAGGACTTGATTAAAGATGCGTATTACCTGCTTTAGATTTTGTTCAATTAATTTTAGACTACATTTTACAATAATTTCAAAAATCGTTTTAATATTTTTAATATTAAAAATATTTTCTATAATCACTACTAATTTTTAATTTAATTTTTGTAATTTTTGAAAACATTTATATTTACCTCCTACCTAAATTGTTCTCACAATCCCACATCTTTGCATTAATACTTCTTTTACACATTTCATGACTTTGAATTATGTTACACATTTCATTTTTAAAAACACATTAATATATTGGTTTTAAATTTATTTTATATCTTATTTTAATTTTTGTCTGTCTTGCATTCCTCTTCAAATTTTATTTTATTTTATTGATTCAGAGGTGTTTTTCTCTCTACTTTTCTGGGAAAAGAAAGGAAAAGGAAAAGAGGGCGAAACCTCAATTAGCTCCAAATGGGTAAAAGCAGACATCAGCAGAGGAAAAACCAAGGAAAATTTTGTACACATGGGCTAAATGATATACACACACGAACAATTTTTTAATGGCACGTGCGTTAAATCACTCGCCAACTCCTTTGCATAACAAAGAGGAAGTAATAATACTAATGATAATAATTACAGAAAAAGAAAGTAAAACCAGACAACCAGTTGGCAATCTTACGATATGATTAGCGTAAAATTAAAAATAGCATTGTTGTTGAAAGAGGAAACGACCCACAATATCATAATCACTAAAGACAGAAGAGAAGCGCATGGACATCGGCATCAGTGATGAGTGGATGGGGGGCATGGGCGATCACTTCCATTGCCGCCATCTACACGAGTACATGAAGAAGCGGTAGGAGGAGGAGGAGGAGGGGCCGCTGCTTTTGCCATTGAAACAGCGTCCTGATGAGGGGATGAGTGGCATGGGGGATGGTCACGTCCATTGTGGCCACCTATATGGGTGCAGGAAGAAGCGGCAGAGGGAGGGACGGGACCACTTGTCCTTACACCAGTGTCCTTAAGGCTGCTTTGAACTCTAGCAGACGCCACAAGAGTTGTTGTGAGGATGAACAAGAGACAGACAGAGATTGAGAAGAGGGGCCGGATGTGCACTTCCTTAAACGACTTCATCGTGTTTATCAAAATGAGTGATGGTGGAGGGGATAGCAGGGGGCGACGGGCTTTTATTAAGCAAATCAGTTGGTCTAGGGGAAATGTTTGGGAACTTTGGGTAGAGCTGGATTCGAGTGTTTGTTTCGTTTTCATGGGAATGGTGTTTGGTGGGGCAATCTACTTGTGGCAAGAAAAGGTAAAAGAAGAAAAAGTGGAATGAGGAATAAAGAATAAACTGGGCTCCCTGCCCACACAAAGATCCCCTCAAACTAGAAAATTCATGGACTTTTCGATATCATAATCATAATACAGACAAAGATGTGTTCAAACTAGAAATTTCATGGACTTTCATAAGACATCCAAGTGCCACAATAGGGTGTGAGATTCAGTGGATACCGTATCCATATCATGGATTAATTAATTCAATTAATCCACATGGATCAACAAAAATGAGGGGAGGAGGTATAAATAGTCAAAAGTAACATACAACAAAGGCCTCGACCAAATTGAGAGGCCAAACCACTAGGGAACTATTATGTTATAAAAGGACACATCATAAACCACTTGGAGGCCCAATCCTAGCCCCAAAAGTCTTGAGGATTATTTGTCCTATTCTTCCCTGGTGTTCTCACTTGTTGGAGGCCAAATCCTAGCCCCAAAAGTCTGAGGATTATTTGTCCTATTCTTCCCTGGTGTTCTCACTTGTTGGAGTCCAAACCAAATGTCCAAAAGTCTTTAAAGGATGAGGAGAGAAAAGATGTCGATGATGAAATAATCACCTTCCCTACCTCTCTTTCTCTCTCTTATGCTAATATACTGAAAGTCATTCAGAGTTCCCTCTCCCTCTCCCTCTCTCTCATATTGATCTCGGATGCTAAAATGTAAGTCATTCGGAGTTCAGTGAAATGCCATTTTCAAAAGGTTCAGTTCCTTCCCCATTGTTTAAAGAGAGTGCCACAGGCTTCACAATGGCCCCTAGAAAAATATAATAATAATATGGTAACTGGGCTTGAAGAGATGAACCTTTATTTAGAGAGGAACTTCGTATAATTTTATTATTATTAAATGAACAAATTTTGTTTTGTTTGTTTGTTTTTTTTTTTCAATTTTTCAATACTTCTATTTTTCTTTTATTTTCAAAAAGGAACTCAGCGGTGCAGTTAAGAGACAACTTCATAGCAATAGCCCCTATCCAACTTTTAGGAGCTTAAACACAAAGAAAGGCAAATAATAAAAAATATATCCAAAGGCATGTAAGGTTTAACAAATGATGCAATCTACTGATCTCAGAGACCAAATAGAAGTTCACCAACCCAGTGTGACATTCCATGCATTACGCAACACGCGCGACAAAGAGGTCCCACGCGTTTTGACTAACATGGGGGCTTCACGTTCGCTTTAATGTCTCCATTCTCTTGTACAGCCCTACCAAATAATAATCGTAAAGGTCAAACCATGGTCAGTGCCACATACCTCCACATATTGTCTAATGGGATATTGACACCTGTAAAAACTACAATACAAAATTAAATAAAACCTGTTAAAATGAATGGCAGATCCCACGTAACATATTCAATGCTCCAAAATAATTCTTCCTAACCTACCTGCACGTTTCCGTATAATTTCTCCTCATCACGACCAATTTCACCTGCTCCACACAAGACCACCTTCCAGTAGGTCGCTGGGAAAACACAGCGGACTGTCAAATTGACCAAGTTGAGCAAAACCAAGGTTTAAAAATGTTAATATTTAATGCTAGAAAATATCATGCAGGGGAAGTTTCGGTACCACATCATTTTTATATTGAGAAAAAAAATAAAATTAATAAATTATTTTTACATCTTACTTCAAAATCATTTCACTTGTTCAATCTTATAATATAAAGATTAAATGATTTAAAAATATGCAAAATTTTTTACTAAATTTAATTATATTTAATATTTTTATGTATTTTTTTTTTTTTCCCCTTAATATTTTTACTCCAACTGTCTACAATCCTAAGTCCTGCAGTGCATTTCAAGTTCGTGTAACCAATCAGAATTGGCACATCCATTACTTTTCAAGTGTAGAATTAGTTCTCAAAAGAAAGATTATGACTCGTACATGGTACAAGCATATTTTGAATACTTTCTAAAGACAGAGAACTATCAGCTGATTTGAGAATAGGCTGAGGAGGCCCTTCTGTATGGAACTCCATTCCTCTTAGAGACATCTATTCTGCAACAAAGTCCTATTGCTTACTTATCAATAAATAAGTAATCTCCTATTGAAAAAATATTCTCACTGCATTATCAATTAATAAAATTAGAAAACATTAATCATTATTCTCCCCTTCATCTGGCTTATTAAAAAAGGAAAAACTTATGAGGTTTAAAATGATAGTTAGCTTAAGCACGTGTCCCAAGTTTGGAACCTACCTTTCCTTTTTTTCAACACTCCTCTTTTTTCCTTGTTTTGTTTTGAAACTTGAGGGTTCCAAAGAAGATTGTTTCAACTGTGTGTATAGGGTGCAACCCATTTTTCTTTTATTGGCACTACCTAACATATTTGCTTGCCTTAAAAGAAAAAGTTATCCTGAAGGTGTAACTTAATGCTTTCTTGATATTTAGATATAAAATCCTTTCCAATCAAGATTCTTCTGACCTTCTATTAACATTTCCATGACTGGGTTCCTCTTCAAGAAATTGTCTTCATATTGTTTCTCCATATCATGTCTTCCCTTTCAGGTCACGCTCCATTCACTAATACTGCAAAACTTGTCAAGGACAAATAATTTATCTCCCAAATGCTGTAGTAATACATAAATGCTTAAGATTGAATATTGCATTCATCTCCCAATAGCTAGTGGTTTACTCATGTTCATTAATTTATTAAAATTTTCAGTTAACCTCTCTTTGAGTGGGTCTAACCCAAGAAGTTTGCTGACAACTGAATAAACTCTTATGTTTTTAGTGACAGAAAATAGGTCGTGGCTCACTTCACTAAAGCCCGTACCTTATGTGCATCAAGCTCTAGGAGGACTTTGCACCTTGGTGTGCCTTGGGCCTTTTAAAACTATGTTTGTACCCTTGTTTCCAATGCTTCAAGTCCACCAAAACAATTCCACATATAAAGCAACATTTCTGACTGCCATGGAATTGGAATTCTGCAAAAATTCAATTGCGGTACAATCAGATGCAGTCTTAATTTTTTTACAGATAGTCAACTTAATTTACAGATATCTACCTCACCAATGCATCAATGATCTCTAAGCCTCTTTCTTTCTTCATAATATTATTTCATCAAGCCAACCATTTGACAATACCTTTCCCATTCTCTTCAACCCACATAAAAGGACTATTTCAGTTTCCACTTTGAAAGATATGGTAATTGAAAAAAGAAAACAAAGGACTATATGACAAATAAATAAAGTTTTGCTATCTGAATTTGTAAAGAACTCAATTGAACAAAACCATTAAAAAGGCATGGGCATTCAAATTCCTTCACGAGGGTGGAGCCAGGCACAGACATTTTGCAGCCATTCACTAGAATATTTGGAAGAAAATAGATGGGCCCTTTTTAATTAAAAAAATGCAGCTTCATTAGAAAACGAGGAAAAAAAAGAAGAGAATTAGCATTTCTGCAACACCCTAACTATATGGCCATTAATCCTATTCCAATAAGGAAAATATTTTGGAAATTTTTATGAGACAATACATATATATAATAAGTTGCCATTTTTATTCATATGTTAGATTGTCCAAATGAATGAAGTGTCATCATTGCACTAGGAAATAACCCCTTAAAGGTCTATGCTATGAAGGTCTCATTCCCAGGTCCCCAGATCAAATGATTATTGTGATCTTTTATTGCTAAAGATGTAATGATTAAAGCCCAATATTTTGTTGGGTCCTGTGACTAAAAAGGTGACAAAAATTGAGTTACTGCTTGAAGCCCACACTAAACCAGCAAGGTTGCTGCAACTAAAAATCATACCCTTCAGGTATGAGACAGAAACAAGCCCTTTTTTCCTTTTATACAATCATTGTGTTCGATTATGGACTACTAAGAGTGGCAACTCTACTTATTCCATTCTATGTTAAATAGATGAATAATAGAACATATGAAGTTTTAAAACTAGTCGATGAATGTTGCAAACAACAGAATGCAAATGAAAACTCTTTTAAACTTCATAGGCAGTTTACATTTATGCATATTTGCAAAACTAGTGGCACCACAGAAATACAACTTAAATTTCTATCATAAAACCGTAAGAACAACATAAGTAATCATTTGGGAGGGAAAAAGAGAGTGACCTTTCCATGTGGATTCATAGCTTTTAGGCCTGTTGAGAAATTTGACCCATTACTTTTATCCATGATCCACCTGACCAAATGACAAACGGTGGGCCCAAAAACTACCTTTGATGCAAATTAATATTGACAAACTGTAACAAGTGCAGTCAGGATAAAGTGTATGTGTGTGTGTATGATAAAAACAAATGCTTTGCTTATGTTAACCTGGAAGAATCCATTTCCAATCAACATGTCAGTAAAATAGGTCTGACATGCTCCATCAAACAGCTTTGATTTTCCATGCAAGATCTATGGTGGAGGGGCCTGACAACCAGTGACAAAGCCCACCTGTTGAAGTAATAGTTCACATACTCAACAACCACCAAATGAGTCTAATGCTTATTATGTTCAGTTTTCTAAAACAATCTCTTACTAGATCATGAAACAATTAACTCACCAACCATTCCCCAGGGGACAACTTTGATTCACCTCAGTGAGGCACTGTAGCACCTTTCATGTTTGTAGCAACCACTATGCCATAATCAGCCCCAACCATTTTCAAAAAGGACCTAAAATAGGAAATAAAATCAAAAGATTCAACAAATACTTGAATTCATCATAAGTCCATAGAATTCAAATCCATTAAGTAATACCTGAATCTCATCCATATTTTAGGGGGGAAAAGTCTAAATTAAATCCATTTATTGTTTTTGTCAGCAAGATCCAGTTTTACTTGGTCAAGTTAAAAACACAGATATTAAAGTGGTGCCACACTACAGGGGTGCATAAATGCTTAAAATTTTGTGTAAGTTTGGCAACCAACTTCCAATGTGCTTCTACAATCAGTCAAGAATAGAGAAAAAGAAAATGATTCTTAGAAGCATAAAATGTTATAGTTGGAATCGCCCTTCCTTTTATATAACAGTTAGATATCAGAATACATATGTACATTCGGAAAATTTTCCAGTAAGAAGAATGCCATTAATCATTTAATCCAGAGTTTAGGAACACTAACAAATTGTCAAATAAGATTCCCCACAACCTTCACCATGAAATAGGATTTGATCATGATGCAATTTGACAAGCCATCTTATAGAGAGAAGTGACCCAATGTTAGCTAAAAATCAATGTCCAAAGAGTTTCCAAGTACATTGTGTTCACTCTCTTTAGCATAACCACAATTTCATCAAAAGAAAACTAACCACCATGTTGTAGTTGTCAACACAATAACTTTGCTGCAGGATCACGTTATCTCCTCTAATACACTTCTCATTCATCAAAGGAAAACCAACCCTTTTGGTGTGTCCCTAGGAATGTCTTTCTAACCACTTCCTGACATAATGCTTCCTATGGTCAAAGGTGTTTGGCAGCTAGGTTGTGCATTATTACCAGCCATCGCTTTAGCACCCACATTAAGAATATTACTTTGCAATTCATGCAAGGAAATTCACTTCGACAACTGACTCTAAAGCTCCCTCAAACCATCTTCATAGTCTTGCTGCATCAGAGATATAAAAAACCAACACCAAAATATGGTGACATTTCCAAAGAAATTATGAAAACTCTAGTGAGTTTCTTTGTGAAAGTTCAATAATTCAACATCAGTTGAATTGAGAGGACAACTGAAGTTGGGTTGTTATATGGTATAGGTTGTCTAGCACATGCATATGCACCCTTGGCAGAACAACTGGAGTTTGGACACAAGCCCATTAATATAACTAGTGCCATAGTAAAAGGAAGATGAGATAATAAATGAATTATTTTAAATGTATACAGGGCTAAACCCCTAGGTAGATAGATGAATGCTCTACATGTTGCTTTAAATGATAAATAGATACATTGCTCAACTTCTCCTAAACAAGTGTGCAGGATATTCCTTCTTGAAACTTATAAGAAAAGACAGACTACACAAACATACATTGTTCTTCGCAACTCTCAATCACTTTTCATTGAGAACCATGACCATCTATGTACACATGTTATTCATTTTAACAAGGAGAGAAAGACCAAAAAAGCCCTGGTTTTCTTAATTAGGTAAGAGCAAAAATAAGTGTAGAATACGCTCTCTTGAAAAGTCACATCTAAATTAAGAAACAAAACTCTCAAATAAATGGCCATAGAAGGGAGTGCTAAGTAACATGCAAGTATGAAATAGTTATTTAATTTTCTGTGGAAGTCTTTGATAGATTGAGATATTGTCAATTACAAAAGGCAGAACCACATTTGGTTGTTACAGTGAGCTCATATACATTGGAGTGGGAAGGCTCACAAGCACGCAGCACACGCTGTGCTGGTAAGCGAATCAAATACTCTTACCGCAATGCATTTCTAGTTCATGTAACCAATCAGAATTGGCACATCCGTTACTTTTCAAGTGTAGAATTAGTTCTCAAAAGAAAGATTATGAGTCGTACACGGTACAAGCATATTTTGAATACTTACCAATCAAGGCATCACAGGAAGTTATGAAGTGTGATTCCGTCTTTTGACATTAAGAGAACAAAATGGAAACACACCTAATGTTGCTTTGATTGGAATATCAAGAAAAGAAAAAGGCTATACCAAGTAGAAGTCGTACAAAAATCGACCTTTGTATTAGACCCCTGTCCTGTTGCAAACATGATAATATTATATAGGAGACTAGGAGTAACCTTCAACTATTCCTTTGTCATTCTCTAAAGACACAGAACTATCAGCTGATTTGAGAATAGCCTGAGGAGGCCCTTCTGTATGGAACTCCATTCCTCTTAGAGACATCTATTCTGCAACAAAGTCTCCGACCTGTAGACATTGAAAATGCAAGTTTGGCACTCTTGCCCATGCAAATAGCAAAAACAAATACTAACATCATATGCAGTTCCTTACATGGACTGAGCCGGTCAAACCATTGAAGATACCAGCAAAATCCATAGCGATGCACTCACCCCCAAGTATCATAATTTTTTTAGGTTATGAGGGAAATCAAGGGCAGCATCTGAACCTATGGCATATCCACTGAGAGGAATTTATGGAATGAAGGGGCACCTCCCAACTGCAATTAGCATGTGCCTTGCTGTGTTTAGTGTTCCATCCACATTAACAGTGTGAGTCCACAATCTGTGCATATAATCATTAAAATTCAAGCAACAGTCTTAAGAAGTGTGAAATATAAATTCATTTCAAAGAATAGTTATGATTATTTCTAATAAACAGAAAACTGTTTTCAAGAACAGTTTCCAAACAGGGTGTTAGTCACTATCTAGAATACACACACATGTATTTTTATAAGTGAGGAGCAGTCGATTCTGTCACCAAACAGCTCTTTCCTTAGAAGTTTACAGTTTTTTTTTTGTTTTCCCCCTCTATGGCATAACCTTTTGATACAACTTGTATGCCTATTGTGCACATTTGTATAGTTTTTTGTTGTTTTATTTATAAAACTTCTTGCTTACTTATCAATAAATAAATAATCTCCTATTGAAAAAATATTCTCACTGCATTATTAATTAATAAAATTAGAAAACATTAATCATTAACTGTGAAGTCAAGCACAATAGTAGAAAAAAATCAAGAAATAAGAGGTTATTTGTCTGGAAAATAAGATCATTTGGGAGCTTATTCTATATCATTTAGTAAAATTCTACTTACTTTATTTTGTTAGCCCTTACGATGCCAATGTTGTTTCAATGTGCTCATATGAATTTTGCCAGGTGGTAGCTATCTAAAAGACAAGCCACAAGTCATGTAAGTTTTTTTAAACAATCTTTAATCTCTAGTGCTGATTTTGCAACCTGTCTTTGAGAACCAAGCATGCCACTTCTATGATAGAGCTAGACAATGACTATATGAAGATAGAGGGCCAACAGGATTCAACGGCATTTCCCAGGTCTGGTAAATTGACCAGCCAACTGGTACATACCATTTTCATCTCAATAATGTCATGCTCCAATTGAAATACCATTGATTCCTGAGGCCTTTTTTGTTTTCATCCTGTGTGGCAAAAGCTGCAGAAAATGCACTAGCGAAAAGGACTAATATGATTCAGTTGGAGGCCCGACAAGGACAAGGAAAAGGCAAAGAAAGTAGTGAGAAAGGTGAATAATAACCTGTGATTCCATAGGTAATATGACTCTAGACATAGTCAAGCATCAAAAAAGGAATTCAATAGTACTTGAGGACTCAAGTTGCTTCTAATTCTCCAGTAGAAGAAAGGGGATTTCCATAACCGGCCATAAAAATAGCAAATGGTATGGTCTAATTTTGAATCTGCTTCTAACTCTCTGATGGAAGAAACAGATTTCCATAACCGGCCATAAAAATAGCAAATTGCATGTCTTCATGGTTGCCGCCAGTTAGTCATAATCTAGGATATGAAAGAAATTTTCCTTCGAGGATAGGATTCCTCATGAATTTGGAGTGTGTGCCATGTTAAATGAGCAAGTAGTTTGCATTATCTAAGAAATCTCTAATCTGGATATTTGGTAAGGAAATTTATGGGTGCCTAAATCAAGGAGTTTTCAACCGAGTAACTAGTGACAAATAAGAACACATGCATGAAAAAATTCTAAAGAGAGCATTGGGCGGCTGAGAAGAAACCACAATTGATAAACTCATTTGGATCAAATGCAATGATTAAAATCATTTAAATCCAGATAAATTTTGCCTTACATATCCTAATAACATTTTTCTTTTCACTTGAATGCATTGTCATCATGATGCATAAGATACAAAAATTACTCCCAGATGCTCTGAAATCACAATAACAAAATGAAAACGCAAAGACAATGCTCAATCTCCACACCTTATCTAAGGAGAAACTCTCAAGCTCTCCTTTGATGGCTTCATCGAGAGGAAAGTCCGGAAGATAAGGATGCAAATGCAGTGTGTGCTCAATTAAGCCGAGGAAGAACATCTAAACCTAGAAAACGTAAATTCCAAACTGAAAATCAATTTGCAGAGGCAGATTATCACAGTAACATTAACAAATTTAAGTACATAGTATAAAAAAATTTATTCTCTAACTTGTTTTCGCAGTCTCAACGATGCTTTTGTTTTTCGTAAGGTTCTTCAGTGAGATTTTGGTTGTTCTAGGGTTTTGATCTCCAACCGGTCACCTTTTCAGCCGGCCACGGAGAGGAATATTTCCTAACGTGTCACGCCGGCTTAAGACGGTTATCTTCCAAGGGATGCTATTCGTCGACGGTGAGACTGAAACGAATGTGGCTGAGAGGGAGGGAGAGGGAGACAGAGAGAGGGAGCCCCCGTTTGAAAAGGAAAAAATTATTTCAAGAATTTGAAAAAAAAAACAAGTCAAAATTAACTGAATAATTTTACAATTAAAATTTATTTTAATTTTATAGTTCTTTATAAAAAATTTAGATCAAATTTGGAAATGGTTTGATAAATTTTTATCTAAATAAATTATTTTTTAGAGTAAAACTTTTTAAATATTTTTAAAAAAATATTGTCAAAACCGTAATAACCACACGATTTTAAATTTCAGCACTAAAATTTTGATTTAAATTTTTTTAATGAAGCTTTTTTTTATTAAAATATTTAAATTTATGTATAAAAAATAGTATAAGAAAATTCTTTATATTAATTTTATTTTTTATTTAATAATATATATAAATTGTTTAGTAAATTTATGATATTATTTTTTAAAAAACTTTTAATGTATGAAATAAGATACCTTTGACCTTCGTCGCATATGGAATGTATCCACTTCAATAGCCCTATGAAAGGTGACCCAATGGGCTGGTCCAAGTTTGCAAGAGGAGGTGTGAGCCCAACCAATTTGTGTCCAACCCATTATGGCCCACAAGTCCACACACAAAAATTCAAACAACAGTTGGATTTGATTTTTAGAGGGAGTGTGAGAAACAGAAGGAAACAGTGAGAGAAACAGCACCAAACTGAATAGCCACCGGAAGAGAGCGTACAGTATTCACATTGGAGGAAGACATGATGGCTTATACGGTAATACGGTTATACCTTGACGCTTATTTCATCTCCACTCTCCACTGCCATCTCAACAGTTTTGTTGATGGGTTACACTGTTTGAAGAAAGTCGTATCAAAACACATATATGAAAACACGCACAGCCCAAAGTCTGGAGAGACTACCCTCACCCCTTTGATGGAGGAATTCATGGCCACCCATTCCATCCCATCATGACCAGTTTTGCTCAAGGTTTTTAAAAATATTACTTTTTTCACCTCTCTATGAGTTATCCAGAGGACCTGATGAGTACATATTGTGTTCTGAACCAATGAGTTTTCCCAGTCCCATGTTGGGTATGACAAGTCTCAGCATTTACAATTCTTCTTTTGAAAAGGTGGTAAATATTGATGATATGAAAAATGAAAGAGATTATAACTTTCTCCCTTGCCTTGCAAGATATCTCAAATGACGAGAATGCCCACAGAGTCACAGATTGAAGCTATAACAGAGTCAGCAAATGATAAAAGATATTTATTATGAAAAAGAAACAGAGTAGAAAGGAGAAAAAGAAACAGAGAAGAGAAGAAGAAAACAGAGTGCTCTGTTTCGTTCTCTTTCTTTTCATCAGAAATATGAGTAGGAAAGGTCTAGATATAGGAGACTGGAAACAGAGAAAGCTATAACTAATCTGAAACTAATTTCAGCTCATCCTCTTACAAAAACAATTGTTTAACTAACTAACAGAATTTTATTCTTGAATGAACATGAATCACAAAATTAAAAAATTACACAAGGTGTTGTGAATCAAAACTGGGAAAAATCCACCTCTTTTGATCAACAACCTTGGCTAATAAAATAGCCTTACAATAACTAATTTATAAGAAAAACAGCCCACGTTTTACACTAACAAATAACGTGGTAAAGAGTAGAGAATAAGTCAAAGCTGGAAACTACCCTGCTTAATAGGGATTATTAAAACAAAAAAAAAAACTAAACAATCAGAAAACTTAAATCTTGACACAAGGACCTGATGATCTTCAAACACCCAGAAAAAATCCAAACCCTTGCTCGATCTTATTATTATCTAATCCAAAACCACACGACATTATGTACATATATATACATAAGTGCAGGGGCTATAGCAGAAGCGCATGATCATCATCAACCTCATGGAGGAGTAGTGGGTGTAGTGAGGCAGGGGCGATGGTCGGCCCTATCGTCGCCGCCTATATAAGTGCACGAAGAAGCAGCAGAAGATGGGACTGGACCTCTCGCCATTAAAACAGAGTCCTTGGAGATGCTATGAACCCTACCACCTGCTACCAGAATTGTGGCGGTGAGAATCAAGCAGAGAGAGATTGAAATGGAGAGGAAAATGAACTTCATGTTGTGAAATGAGTCATGAGTTGTGCAATTAGAGTAGTTCTTAAGAGGGATGGTCTTGGGTCCTACCCACGGAAGTAACGCTGTGAAATGTGTTATGAGGTGTGCAAGTGCGTACTCCCAAAAGTTAAAAGAAAAACCCAAAAACCCTTTTGTTTTTTTCCTTTCTATTCCTCTCTCATCTCACCACCACATTCTCCCACTCTCCTGCTTACTCACTACTTATCCCATCCTCCACTTTTCTCACACTTTCTCTCGTTCTTACCCACTGCAGCCACCCCTCTCTCTCTCTCTCTCTCTCTCTCTCTCTCTCACGCTCCTTTCTCTTTCTCATTCCTTGCATCAGTTTACTTCCTTTCCACCGTCATCCCTCTTGTCTCTTTGTTTTTTTTTCCTCTGGATTCCCGTTTCCCATCATGCCGTGATCCTAACTGCTTTGTTTATTACGATGACCTCGTCATAGGACTTCCAGATCGGGTAAGTTTCTTTTTTTAAATTTCCACGATAGAGTGTTTGCAAACCTTTATTTAGGTTTGGTTATTGAACTGATTTGAGCCTTTGAATCTGATTGGGGTTGAATATTATTCATTTGGGCTTTGTTTTGGGCCTGATTTATTGTATTTTATTTACTCTAAGTATGGTCCCAATTTCTGGTTATTGGATGAAACCACCATGGATACATACCACATGCAGGGCCATATTTGCAGAGCAAGAGAAGGTTCAGGAATAGTCGTGGGCCGTATTTAAGGGTACTAGGCCCTAGAGTACAGGCAATGGTGGCGTGTTTTTTTTTTTCTCCATATATTAAGGGTGTATATTCTGATTATTTCTTTTTTTTAAAATTGTCATTTTTTATTTTAAAAAATCTTTTCATTAATAAAAAACAGCCCAATTTTTTTATTTTTTATTTAAAGGTCCAAAAAGTCATTTTTTTTAATTGTAAAACATTTTTTATAAAATTGATGAACTTTCTTTAATAAAAATAAATTCATTTAGTAAAATGCTTTTTAGATGAAATTAAATAAAAATCTCTTTTTAAAATAAATATTGAATTTGAAAATAATTTTTATAAATAGGAATTGTAAAATAATCATTTTGAATTGGAGTATTTTTTAAATAATTTGTAAAAATCACATTCTTAAAATAAAGATCATTGGAACTATTTTTGAAAATAAAGTTGTAAAATTAATGTTCTAAAATAAAATTTGAATTTGAAGATATTTGGTAAATATAAGTTGTAACAAAATTTTTTATTTACTAAAAACCAGATTGAAAATAAAAGTTGTAAAAAAAAAATTACTTGGATTGGAATGTTCTTTTAAATAATTTGTAAAAATCGCATTTCTTAAATAAAGATTTAAATTGAACTTTCTTTTCTTTTATGCTATGTTTGGTCCTCGGAAAATTTGAGAGGACATGTGAGAGAAAAAAAAAAAACTAATCAAAATAAAAAAATAAAAAATAAATTTAAAATTAAATAAATTATTTTTATATATTTCTTTAAATTTATTTCATTTAGTTTTCTCTATTATATAAAAATTAAATAAATTTAAAATACATAAAATTTCAACTAATTTTAATTATATTTGATTTTTTTATATTTTTATAGTAAAACTAAATATTTGAAAATCATTTTCCTTAATTTTTTTTTTAGTACTTTTCGAGAATTTGACATTAATAAATAAGTGAAAACCTTCTTTTTCCTTGTAAAATAATTTTTTTCAAATAATAATCAAATTAATGTTTTTTTTAAATGCATAAATTTAGTTTTCAATAAAATAATAAAAATCAATTCCTATGTAAATAAAATAAAATTGAAATATTATTTTGCAAATAAATTTGTAAAAATCCTTCTTTAAATAATTTGTAAATTTCCTTTTTTAGTAAATAAAATTTGAAATAAAATATTTTCTTTTGGAAATAAAATTGTAAAAAATTAATTATACCAAAAGTAAATAATATAAAGTAAAATCAATTTCTTGTAAGTAAAATCAAATTTAAACATTTCTCTTTCAATCTGTACTTATAATAAAAGATAAGGAAAAGTCAATGCAAGTAAAATCAATTGTTCAGCTTTGTGAATAATTCTTTGACTCCGGACCCATTCTATACCTCTTTATTTTCAAGGTCCTTAAATCTTGGGCCTATGGGAAGAGAATATATATAGGAAAAGACTCAAAAAAGGCAAAATCTATACCCGGCACAACATCTGGATCAGGTACAAAATCACCATAAAGGTGTAAAGCTATGGACCTTTTTCTATAGGACCAGTGGACCACCATGTGAACCAAAAATACCATCAATGAAAATCTTGCAACGTTAAAGAATATGGGAAATGACAATATCTCTATTTTATTTATAGTTTATTTTTAAGATTAATACCACATTCCTCTTTTTAAATACTTTATAATATTATTAAATTAAACATTTTTTAATAATGGAGGTGATAGCCATGTCTACTGTAATATCAAGCCTAGTTGAAGAAGGATTCTTTGTTGATCTAATTTTGGTGTGATTTTCTTTCTCTTTAAATTTAGAAATTGTCACACAAATTTAGATAATAAAAATGTTTTTCCTTACCTTTACAAAATATTTTTTTATGTTTGATTTTAGTATAAAAATATAATAAATATTAATGAAAAGAATTAAAATAAGTGTGAGTTCTAAGTAATATATAAATAATTTATTAGTTTTAAATCAACTTTTTATTTTTTTTCAAAATTTTTGACTTTATATATATATATATTTCTAACAAACGTAACTTAAAAGTTTATATCTTTTATCTGAAGGGAAATAAAAATAGATAAAAGCTCAAAAAGTAAGTGAGTTGAAATAGAAAAAGAGAGGGAAAGAGACGCCCAGCATGCAAGGGCTTGGGAGAGTGAGGTATAAGTTATAACCAAAGAGAGAGAAGACTAAGGAGAGAGGCATGCCCAAAATACAACTAAATTGAGACACGCTTAGAGAAAGAAAGATGCCCAATATGTAAGGACTAAGGAGAAAAGCTTGTCCAAAGAGAGTTTATTCCATTCCCATTTATGGAACGACCTTTTAACTATAAAGGTATATAGAGGCATGCCCAAAATACAAGTGGGTTGAGACTTGAGATACACCTAGAAAAAGATAGATGCCCAATTTGTAGGGCTGACATCCTAGAGAGAGATAGATGCCTAATAAGGAGAGGTATGCCCAAAATTTAAGTGGGTTGAGACACACCTAGACAGAGATGTCCAGTATGTTCGTTGTATTTTTAAAACAACATATATAACAAGATAAACTATAAAAATCATTCCTACATTTTTTTTTTCATGTTTTAATTTATTCCCTAATTTAAAAAAAAAAAAAAATTTTGAATTTAAAGGCCAAATAGGTCATTATATTAAGTATTTTCATAGTAAATAAATCAGATATATCCAAATATATCATACAAAAAATTAATTATATCAATCTTTTTGTGCTTTTTGCATGGATTTTTTTTCATCTATTTTCGAACCAAAGAAAAATGTTTATTAAACATTTGGGTATGGTCTAATATTTATTTTTATTTTTTTGAAAAAAAAAAACCTTGTAGATACGATTATTTTTGTAATTCACTTTATATAAATTTGGAGGACACCCATGTCTCTGAGATTTGGTAGGTGTCAAATGTGATGAGATTCAAAATTGGTGCCTTAGAACTGTTGCAGCTGCCATCTTGGAATTATGCCCAATGCCCATCTCTTGATAATTCATACGGCAATAGGCAACTGAAAGATTTGTACAACCCAATGAGAAAGAGGGTTGAGCCACAGCTAGAGAGGCAGAGAAATTACAACTTTTAAGCAAATATAAAGCCAAGAATTCAAGAATTTTTTTTCTCCTTTATTTGCTTTTCCACAAATTTCATTTCAGAATTGATGTCAAAAAATCACAGGAAAAAAATTAGAAAAAGAAAAACCCACTAACTGTTGAATCCTAACAAATCAAGGGGTAAACAAGCCAACCACACACAAAAAAGCAATGAAGATAGAAGGGTAAACATACTTTCAAACATGATCCTGAGAATCATTAATGAAGGCAGTGCCTGTGGTCCTGATTCAACTAGAATTTGTGGCCAAAAGCAGAAATCGATTCCCCAATCTTCAAAACAAACTATTGACTGATGAAAAATGGGCTTCTGGTTTCATTGTATGTTGAACTTCTGCAACGATTCTTGGTGAAGAAATTAAGACAAAAAACAAAAGAAACATACAGATTTAATGTTGTTCGACGGATTGCCTATAAGGAAGAAGGCTTTTACTATATCTCAAGATAAAAGAGTGTTTATACTAACCCTTAGTAATGAAATTTTAAAAATACCCCTGAATAGTACATTTGCCTATTTTTCTCAAGTATGAATTTCCCTCAATACGAGTCACATACTACAACATTGTATAAACATTTTAAGTTCAGCAATTTATTCCCACTGCTCCTCCAAACATGCCTTAAAAGAATCCTTTTCAAACCCACACATATTCTTCATGACATTGAAGAGTCGGACTCCAACCAAGGACTAGGCATGTAAATACTAAATAGGCCAGGCAGGACCCACGCCAAGTCTTAGCTTGCGTTCAGGCCAGGCTAAAATATTTAATTAAAATCAAGGGCCTCCCTCGACCCAAGATTTTCATCAAACCCAGTTATTTCAACTTCAAATATATGCTAATTAGCCTTAGTCACACAGTGCTAATCTTTTACATGTTTCGTAACTTTGAAATAGGAAAAGAAATATGAAAGAAAAGGCCAAAACAAAAAAGGAAAAATCTATAACCAACACAAAATCCAATACCAATTGTTCAGGATATCATAATTTTTCCGTTATTTGAAAGTAGAGCATGTCGTAGAAAGCCAAAAACTTACCTTCAAAACCCATAGTAGTTGCAGAGGATGCCTCAAGAAAAGAAGAAGGGGATGAGAGGAGGATAGATTCTTCACTTGCTCTGACCCTTCTCGCGTATGGAATGTATCCGCTTCTCAACAGCCCTAGACATTTTCTAAATACTATGAAAGGTTCCTTGATCCAATGGGCTGGCAGAAAGGTTGCAAGAGGAAGTGTGAGCCCATGGGAAGCAATTGGTGTCCAACCCATTACGGCCCACAAGTTTTACCATTGGTTGTTCAAGCCACATACAAAATTCAAACCATAGTAGATTTGAGTTTTAGAGAGAGAGAAGCAAACAGTGAGAGAAAGAGAAACAACACCAAACTGAATACCCGCCAGAAGAGAACATACAGTATTCACATTGGAGGAAGACATGCTTGAGTTTTATTTATCTCAGACTCCAATCTGCAACAATGCATTGGAAAAGGTACAGCAACAAACTGGGTATCCACCAAAGGCTAATTAATTTGATCTCTCCACAGTTATGTTGATGGGTTCCATTGTTTGAAGAAAGTCATATCAAAACAGATACATGAAATCATGCACAGCCCAAGAAACCTGGGAGAGACCACCTTCACCCTTTGATCGAGCAAGCCATGGCTAGTCTTGTAACCACCCCATCCATTCATTTTAGGTCTAATGAACCCTCACGGTTTTGAAAAAACCAAATATATATATATATGAATTTTTTTCATATCTCCGTACAGACATTGCATCCTCTTATAGACAGACCCGCTCCATGTAGATGTCACGTCCTCTTATAGACAGATTCGCCATCCTCTTTTAGAGGACTGACCATGTAGATATTCGCTTTGCCCCTTTTTCTCCATATATGTCTTTCCCTCGATGTGAGCCACATACTACAGCAAAACACCAATAAAAAATCCAAACCCATGCTCGATCTTATTATTGAACAATCCAAAACCACACAGCATTATGTTTATATATATATATATACACATATATTGGCGAAGATATACCAGAAGCGCTTGATCATCATCAACCTCATGGAGGAGTAGTGGGTGTAGTGAGGCAGGGGCTATGGTCGGCCCCATCGTCGCCGCCTATATAAGTGCAGGAAGAAGCAGAAGAAGGTGGGACTGGACCTCTTGCCATTAAAACAGAGTCCTTGGAGATGCTATGAACCCTACCAGCTGCAACCAAAATCGTGAAGGTGAGAATCAAACAGAGAGAGATTGAAAGGGAGACCCAGATGAATTTCATGTTGTAAAATGAGTTAGTGATGAGTTGTGCAAACAGAGCTTGGGGCTTGGGTCTCCGTTTTAAAGAAAATTGGATGGTCCTGGGTGTTGGGTCCGACCCACACGAGGGAAAGGTTCTTTCAAAGGAGTCAAATTTTTGACTGCTCACTACTGGCCGTCCGATTTTAAAATATAGTAAAAGCCATGAGTAATACAGTTGAGATTTTGCTGTTTGACCAATACATGGAGTTTGATTAATGGAGGTCCCACCCAAGTGCCAGGTGTTAATTAGGAAGCAGGATGCTTTGTAGACTCCACCACCACCCCCCATTGAATTCATGCTTCCAAAGATTTCCACTTATCAGTTACAACTTACAACAACTCCACCTCCAAATGAATTCATGCCATTGCATTCTTTTGATTCTATTTCTCCTTACAACTCAATAAAGATGGGAGTTTGTGTAAATTGCACACCGCCCATTGAATTCATGCCATTGCCATTGCATTCTTTTTATTCTATTTCTTATTCTCCGGCTTCCTTCGACTAGAAGTAACACGGTTCAAACACAAGAAGAAAAAGTGTGAGCGGGCCTTTCATGGGTTTGTATCATTGAGTATACGGTGGAAGAATGAGAAGGTAAATACACTTTAGAATTGAAGGAGGATCGTAAGCCAGCTGTAAAGACAGTTTAGTCAACAAGAAGGGAAGACGCAATACCTGAAGACAAAAAATGTTTTTTCTTTTTTTATATATATAAAAAAATTTATATACTTGAATGGATGGAAAGTGGTCCGGATACACTGCACCCAAATTAAAGCACAGGGGTAAAATGGTCATTTGGTAAAATAAAAAATAAAAGATAAATAATTGAAAGAGGGTAGAAAGTTTTTTTTGTGTTTAATTTTAGACTTTTAAGATAATAAAAAGTCTTAAAAGTGGGCTGTTTTTTTATATAGTATAAATATAGATATAGTCTTATAGATAAGTCTTTCATGTAAAAGTCGGTTATTAATTGTTTTTTATTTTAATTTTAAAAACCGAATAAAATTAGAAAAATGTACAAGGAGAAGTTAGAATTTATTTATTTTATTATTTTATTTCCTTTCGCTCAGGATTCATTTCAAAATCTTCAAAGTTGAAACAAAGTTTCAATATTTATGAGATGAATGACAAGGCAACATGGAGACGAAATAGTGCAAGAAGAATGAAAATGACAATCTTGCTCACTTCTGAAAGCGTCGAAGCCTTTAATGTTTTGTCACTCTGCTGGTTCAACCCCACTATTCTGCACAAAATTTGTGGGAACTCAATCCAAAAGATTTCGACTTATCATTGAGTATACAGTGGAAGAATGAAAGATGCTCTAAATTCTTGTGTGTTGGCCAAGTCTCACTCACTCTTGCCAAGTAAAGTAATTCATGTATAATAAGATCTTTTATTCATATATTTCGTTTTTAAAGTAATTTTAATTTATATAAAAATAAAAATAAGAATGAGAAGGTAAATATACTTTGGAATTGAAGGAGGATCGTAAGCCAGCTGTAAATACAGTTTAGTCAACAAGAAGGGAAGAGGAAATACGTGAAGACAAAAAATGTTTTTTCTTTTTTTATATATATAAAAAAATTTATATACTTGAATGGATGGAAAGTGGTCCGGATACAATGCACCCAAATTAAAGCACAGGGGTAAAATAAAAAATAAAAGATAAAAATAAAGCAAATAAATTGAAAGAGGGTAGAAAGATTTTTTTGTGTTTAATTTTAGACTTTTAAGATAATAATTTTTTTTTTTTTTGATAGGATTTTTAGATCTCAAAAGTCTTAAAAGTGGGCTGTTTTTTTATATAGTATAAATATAAATATAGATATAGATAAGCCTTAACAAATTATTGGATTTCATGTAAAAGTCGGTTATTAATTATTATTATTATTTATAAAAAAAAAACCGAATAAAAATAGAAAAATGTACAAGGAGAATTTTGAATTTATGTTTTTATTTTTTTATTTTCTTTCGCTCAGGATTCATTTCAAAATCTTCAAAGTTGAAACAAAGTTTCAATATTTATGAGATGAATGACAAGGCAACATGGAGACGAAATAGTCAAAGAAGAATGAAAATGACAATCTAGCTCGCCCCACTTGCTCGCTTCTGAAAGCGTCGAAGCCTTTAATGTTTTGTCACTCTGCTGGTTCAACCCCACTATTCTGCACAAAATTTGTGGGAACTCAATCCAAAAGGAATGAAGTCTAATAGTCCTTGCAGGCCTTGGGGTGGAGCCGAAGTCGATTCTAAGCTTTTATCGCTACTTTCTGAAGGAAAAAAACAGTACAACCTCAAAAGCTCCAAATCGAATCAAAACAGAGATTAGCAAAGGAAAGAAAACCAAGGAAAAAAATGTAGGAAAAAGGAAATTTTGTACGGGAAAGATCGGGTCACGGCCAGTAACAGCATTTCTTCTATTCCTTACTATTTTCGCAGAAATTTTTAGAAGAAATGGTAGCGAAATTGCAGATCTAAAGAGCAAAAAAATTTACCCATTCCCCTTCAAATCAAACGCAGCCTTTGTTACCACTTTGATGCCCGATTGGGAAAAGGAAAAAGCCAAATCACAACAGAAATTTGAAGCCCAACCGCTGCAAAATTGCAGATCTAGGAACACCGATCTCTATTTCGGTGAAATACGAAGCTACAAATCAACCAAAAGTAGAGATCAACAAATGAAAGAAAACTAGGGAAAATTTTGCGTACTTGTATACTTGTTGAGAGAGCGGAAAGATGGAGGCCACCTCCAATTCACGGCCAACATCACCATTTCCTTCATCGATCCACCATTTCTCCCCAAACTATTTAAAGAAATTCAACAGAGAATAAAAAAAATTTTTGATCTTCTACTTTTCCACTAAATTCATCTCAGATACTTCAAAAAAAAAAAAAACACTAATCATGCATCTTACAAGTCAGGTCTGCGGAGGGAGCGATTTCTCGTCTCCAACTCCACTTTCCGCGAAAAAGCACCAACCGGTGAAGATGAAGGCATCCTTTTATGATTTATTACAGGCAAAGAGTACGTACGCACACTACACACCCATGCACTCCCCCATATATATATATATATATATATATATATATATATATATATATATATATATATATATATAATTCCACTTTTAATTTTCACGCCCTGTATCACGCGCCCCTACTCCTTCCACGTTCAACATAAGTTACATACATTACAAATGGGGAAAAAAAAAATTACTGCAAGATAGAAAAAAGAAGATAGAGAGAAAGAGAGAGTTTTATTGAAAAAATTGAATAATATGCAATACAATACCTCTGCTATATATATAGCAGGGATTAGGAAAACAGAGAGGCTTACAACAAACTAAACTATTAGTTGTTAAGCCGTTTTGCTACTTTTGCCTAATTTATGATGAAGAAGAAAATATCTGATAGAAGAAACCCACAGAAGAATCAAAACGAGCGTTTTAATTTTCAAGGTGTGTTATCACGCGCGCTGAGTTCTTCCACTTACAACATAAGTCACATAACAAATAAAAAAAAACAAAAAACAAAAATCATTGCAGATGAAGAAGAAAAAAATCTGATCAAAACAGAAAAATTAATTAAAACCAGTCTGCAATCTTAGTATACGATTAGCATAAAAGTAAAGATAACATTGTTGTTGAAAGCTAAAACATGAACCCATTGTATCATTAGCACAAACACACAAGAAAAAGCTAGCAGAAGCGTCTCGATCGGCCATTAGCATCAGCATCAGCATCAATGATGAAGGGAAGGGGGGGAGCGGGGGCAGGGGTCATCTCTATTGCCGCCGCCGATACGCGTACAGGAAGATTCAGCAGAAGGAGGGACTGGACCTTTCATCATTAAATCAGCGACCTTAAGGCTGGTGTTAATCCTAGCGCCTCCCGCAACAGCTGTGGTGAGGATCAACCAGAGAGAGGCTGAGATGAACGCCCAGATGATGACCTTGTTGAATGTCTTCATGTTATGAAATGGACGCAAAATGCCGGGGATGTCGCCTCTGAGAGAGAGAGAGAGAGAAGGGAGAGAGAGGAGGGAGGGGTGGTGGGGTTTTTGGGATTCGGGGGGTATATATATATAGAGAGAGAGAGAGAGAGGCGGGGATTCACCGTACGTGTCGACCTCACTAAAGAAGTAGCCAGAAGTGCCGTTGCACTGAAAAACGCGCCATTCGGGAGAACAGTGCATGAGATTGCGGCATTTAGTGACTGGCGTAATCGGCTGTTTTGATTTTATTCTTCTCGTTGGGACGGTGAGGGAAAGTAATTTGCCCTGCCCTAGACGTGGGAAACCATTTGGCATAAACCCCACCGACTTGGCGTTTAGAAGAGGAGCCATCACATCCTCTGGTTCGACGGGGAGGTGCTACCCTGAAATTTAGATGTCAAGTGGCCTTAAAAAATAAATTTATTTTTTATTTTCATTATTTTTTTCTTTCCTTATTTTCCACTACCCAAGACACATATGCATGAAACAAATATAACTCTCGTCAGTAAAAACAATTATGAGGGAGCAGTGAGCACCCATATCTCTATCTCTGTGCAGGAAACTCTTGTCAGTAAAAACAGTTCTGAGGGAGCAGCAATGTGCCTCTGCAGAACAAGAAATTTCACATGGAAGAAAGGCAGGTTCTCTATGGAGTATGCTGATATAATAAATATGGTAAATAGGAGAAGCCCAAGACAAAGACAAAGCTGAAGCCCAAATACGTTTTCCCATGTAACCACTAATAATTCCCAAACAACATTTTCTGACTTTTTTATTTTAGGTGGGGTTGTGAAGAGGCTGGTCGTGTGCCGCAAATAAGTTTTTCCTTTTTTGTAGACGGGGGCTGTGAAGGCAGGGAGAGAGAAGACGGAGAGATTCCAAGGGAAGGGGCATACATTCCTGGATGTAGAGAGAAGGAGAGATTCTTGGGGGTAATTTTTTACTTTATTTTAAATCAAAATTTGAGAAAGGGGGGAGTTTTAATCAAAATTTGAGAGAGGAGAGAGATTTTTTAGTCTCAATTCTCAACTCTATAAGTTTACTCATTCCTATTAAAATTTACTTAAAAATAATCAAAATATTAAAAATATTTATATGAGAAATGGGAAAATGGGATACATCAACTTATGATTATTTCTGTATCAAAATTTGAGGGAGGGGTGGTGGGGTGAGTTTGTCTTCTAGGCGACACTGGCTCCATCTCTGAGAGAGAGAGAGAGAGAGAGAGAGAGAGAGAGAGGAAGCAGGTGGTGGGGTTTTTTTTTTTTTTGGGGAGGGAGGGGGGGTGGGGTGAGCTTGTCGTCTAGGCGACACTGGGTCCATCTCTCAGAGAGAGAGAGAGAGAGGAAGGAGGGGTGGTGGGGTTTTTTTTGTTGGGGGGGGCGGGGGGGGGGGGGGTGTGTGTGGCGCAGTTGAGTAGGAGAGAGAGAGAACCTCTCACAGAGGAAGAGAGAGAGAGAGGGGAGTGGGGAGGGTAGGTTGAGATTTGGGGCATGGATCATGAAAACCATGAATCAAAAACCCAAAAATTTGCTAAGAAACTTCAACGTTTTTTCTTCTTCAATTTTCTTTCTCGTTCGTTTCATTTCAAGATTTCTAAATTTAAAACAAAGTTTATTTTTGAAATGGATTAGATAGGGTTTTTCCATCCAATTATTGGATAAATTTTATGCATCTTCCTTAAGATTTTGATTAATTATACCTAATTCCCATTAATTTAAAATTTCATTAAATGCTTGTTTCTTGCATTTGTTATTTATTTTGAATATATATTTAGTCAAATTTGGAGTTAACCCATTTTAATTCAATCATATCATATTTTAATCCAACTATATTTAAATATCAAATAAATCTTTTAATTAAGATGGAAGAAGAAGAAGGTAATAGATAAATTAAGAATATTCAATATTATTATATAAAAACATTCTTAAAAGGAACTTAAGACACTATAAAAGTAAAAGAATTGTAGGATATTCATGTTCAAAGCTTCTAACATCATTACACAACTGGTTTGCAATGGTCGGTGCCCCAAGCCCATCCCCTTTCAACAACTTCACCCAATAAAGGATCTGTTTTACCCATATACTTGTATTCTGATGTCTCAATTACCTTAATAAAGACCAATGTATTTTCCAGATAATCTTTTTTAACTCCCGAATCCATTCTCACCTTTTCAAGAATCATTAGAGTTACTCCACATAATTTTTTCCTTTTTTTCTCCAACCCCACATTTTTAGCAACAAGTGAAAAGAAAAAGCTGAAAAGAGGAAGAGGGAACAATTATAAAACTAGGCAGAGTAGTTGGGCATACAAGAGGTAGTTTTACAACCACAGATACAGATTTATGAAGAAAGTAGGAAGGGCATGAATGGGTGTGGGTTAGTTACAGGGACAACCCAGACTCTTCATCCTCTTCAAGAGTTGCAGTGTAGACAAAGTAGAGAGCCCAAATCAGACCAAACACACCAAACAGGATCCAACCCAGAGTGTTGTTGCTCAACCCAAATGGAAGTCCCGTCCCTTCTGTGCTCATCCTCTCATCCACCAGAGCCATGGCTGGGCTTGACATGGTTGCAGCACAGGCTGCTGCCATCAGTGATGCCCCCATCCCCATCTTCAAGCTTCCATCCTCCACACTTGGCTTCTCCTTCATTGAGCATGTGACTCTTCCCTTCTTTGCCATCACCGGCAACCCTGCAACCAATCATCAATCCATAAAACTAAGGCAAAGACAGGTGTTGGAAAATGAATGAGAATTTCTATACTAAACAAGAAAATCTTACCCAGAATGGCCGATGAAGTCCCCACTGTTCCTCCATTTGGGCGGAGACCGACACGGGGGAGGGATGAGGTTGGAGTGCTGGCTGTGATGCTGGCCATTTTTCTTCACAAAAGGAGAGGATCAGTTGGATTCACATTCAGGGCATCAAACTAAAGTTAATATTGTTGTCATCAAGTCTGTCCAATGAACCACACAACTTGGATAAATGATAGCCCCTCATTTGAAATCTCATATCTGAATACATCCAACCAACGTCCTCCACGTGTTGCATCATATCTGTAAACGGCAGGTGTTGGCCTGACAAGAAGTCAAGGCTCTGTTTGGGGCACCCCTTTTCAACCTAGTAAAACTAAATGGCAAACACTACTGGAATAAACAGACTAGTTGTCATAGCAAGAAACATCATACTTTCTCGAAACCCCAGATGCGAACATAAAATAGCAGAGAAGTTGATCAGTAAGTTGAAAGCAAGTCATCTGTCTGAGACTACATGAGCATCTGAGATGAATTATATACACAAGTAGCAGAATTACAAAATCCAGAAATGACGGTAAGTTCATTTCCATTATTGGTATAACCGTATAATTTGACTCAGCTCCAAGAAGATTATAGCTGAAAAAATTGGGTAAAAATGAGCCGAAATGTACATGAGAAATGATTGAAGAAAAAGAATTAATTGAACATGTGACGTTACTCGTACGTACTATGGAGTGGATCAATCTATACCACTTCTCATGTTGTGGATTTTTAACTACTCGTGTATGTTGCACTGTTGCAATAAAGGGTGGCCATAGTTTAGGTGTTTGCTCCAATAGCCCTTGTACTTTGAAATTCCAATTTCCAACCATGGCTTCATAACTCCATCATACTGGATTACAGCTGCTCGCTCAATCTGGCTCCGCCCCACACCAGACTCATAGCCCAATCCAAGGGCATGCCATCTCCTGTCCAAAGCAACTGTCCGCTTATAGAAGGTGACCCAACCTAAGGGCAAGCTCCCAGCCTTCCACAACGGATTCTCAAGTCCCTGCAAACCAACCATGGGGTAAACAAACATAAAGGCATTAGGTGCATACTCAAATTGAAACACAAATGAACAAATCTATGGTACATCAGGTATCATTGAATCTGTCCATATCTACAACTACATATAAAATATGTGTATATGAAGTGCTAAAACAGAAAAAGAAATATAATTAGGCTGGTGGCCTGATATCAAAAGTAAAGCTAGGTTGAAACCAGAATAAACTAGCATCTCAAGGCCATTATTTACAACAAAGCCTTGTTCGCCAACTAGTTATTATTAAAAAATGTAGGACTATACACACAAGGGAGCACATCATGTATTGTTGGAGTAGGACACAAGGGAATATGTCCCCCACAGCCCATCATCTGTCTTTACCAATAAAGAGTAGGACAAAACATAAATTGAAACCACCTCCGGAGAAATATAAGTTCCCACAGAAACACCACATACACACAGATGATGAGCATGGATGATTTAATCAAATCCAGAGAGCTGTGACAATGAAGGACAGCAAGTACCTAGGGCTAATCACGAGAACTAATAGGTTGGATTCTTGGCTAAAAATATTTCTCTTAAGGAGATATATGGCAGATTAGGATAGCAGATTAGGCTGTTGGGTTTAAAAAGAAATGGATGCAAGGACAACCCAAAAAACATGAATTCCATACCATTTGAAGGTATTTATGGTAGACAGCTGTCAAATTCTGCCGCCTCCACTCATGCAGATCAAATAAATTCATCCCAAATGCCCATGTGCATGTCTTGGCATCAAACCTCTCAGCCACCATTGGATCAGAGAAGTTGATAAACATATCCATCCGATGGAATGAAGGCTCAACTTCCTGACAAGTCTCCACTGCTCCATTTACTTTACCCTTCATATCAACACTCCAAAGTCTGCTCAGATCTCTCTGCACCACCACATCATGATCAAGGAGCACAATCTTATCAAGTTGAGGGAAGACATCTGGCAGATAGAAACGAAGGTGGTTCAGTGCAGAAGTATATCTTGAATCGTGGGAGTTTTGCTTCTTCAATGTTGAATTATATTTGGCAGCCAACCATTCAAATTTCTCTACACTCTGGATCTGTATAGTGGCTTCACCAGGAGGATTTAATAAGAACCACATCAACATTGCTGGGTGGTTGAGCGAATCCGTCACCACATGGAACACAATTTTCTCTGGATCCTGAAAGTGGTCAAACAAAGATAATTGATTCCTTATCGTCACCAAAATAAGATAATCAGTCTGCTCAGTTGCCTCCAAAGTATGTGGCTCTACTAGTGGTGGATTCATTGCAGCAATGTACTACTAGTGGTGTATTGGAATAAGCACAAAAACCCAAACTCTTGCAATTGTTAAAATTATAAAGCATTTCACCCAAATCCATGATTTATTATAATATTTGGAAAAGGACATAATTATCAAACTTCAACAAGAACACAATTGCCACAAGGAGAACTTTTTTTTTCTATTGCTGGATTTGTTGATGACCATTTTTTTATCGGTAAAGCAAGAGAATATCATAAAAAAGAAACACCAACAGTGTTCTCCAAAGTAGACAGGGGTGCTAGAGAATATTCAGTTGGATGACCATTAAGCACCCCACCCCAACCGCCTCTCTGATCATTATTCAGTTGGTTCTAGTAGTAACTTCAACTTAGTTTTATTTATTTTTTCCATTTCACATTCAAGGTTCTTTCATTCTTCTTAGTTCTCTTATTTTTCTTTTATCAACAATAGTTCCAAATTGTTATAAAAAGTAATACAACTCAGAAGAAAAGAGATAGGACAGTTTACCATAGCATTGGAGATGGTAGATTTCACAACCACGGCACAGGCCAGAACATTATCAGAGAAGACAGCATAGTGATAGAGATTTCCATCATTCAATTTTTCTTGGTTAGGGAAATTCTGCTCCTCAGGCTGCAGGGCAAAATATTCGGCTGTCAGCCTCATAGTAAGGCAGTGAAAGCCTTTTGGGGTTGTCCTTCCAGCAAGCTCAACCAGATACGTTGCTTGACTCTTCTGTGCCCGAACCTGTTCTTCTACCCTGTTAGTCATGGCTCGGAGCTTGGAGACTAAAGCAGAGCAATCTGTATAAATGTGACTCGCTTTGGATAAGGATGCTTCCATGGTTCTCATCCTCTGCAAAGCACTGCAAAGTTCATTGATGTTATGTGAGAAATGGATTTATGCACTCTCTCCGCCTAAATCAGAGCTGGTCAAAACATTTAATTTATATGTGAAATACAATCACTTCCAATCTACAATATTCTTATTTACCAATCATTTTTAATTTCCTCATTCAACTCCATTTTTGGGCTATTATATATTTCAGAGTTAGATGCAAGTGTACAAACAAAGTAGTGAATTGCTTTACCTCCTTGACAAATCTGAATCCTTGGTGGCTTCACCCACAGCCCGCTCCAGCTCCTTAATTCGTAGTCTTAACTCTTTCACTAGGTGGGAATTGCTGCTTGGTGGTGCAAGATTCAAGTATGCTTTTGCCCTAATCACTTGATCTCTTATCTGTTTTATCTTCTCATCAGTCACCCTCTGTGGTTGGGACCGTATGCTCTGGTCATGTTGAACTTTTGTCAAGCTAGATTGCTCCTGCTACCAAGACCAAACCACATTGATAAGCCAACAGCAAAGACTATAATAAGTTTGTCACTTACTTATAATAAGGATTCTTCTATCAGTTTCCTTTCATAATCATAAAAAACCAATGACAAATACATCAATCCAGAAACAACTTCCACAGTATTACTCAATAAACAACCAATAGATCTTTGCAGCTGAAACTTCAAACCACAATGAGAAATCCAGAAACCTCCTACTTTTACTATTTCTGGTCTAGGTTTAAACAAGAAACACAAGCTTAACTAAATTCTAACTCCATAAATTTCTAACAGAGACCACACACACAAAGGGAAAAAAATGTTCCATTGTTTTTTTTTTATAGGTAAATGAAGATCGTATTAAATTTAAAAGGTATACACAACGTATACAAAGCAACAAAAACCAAAAGGTGCGAATACATGGAAACAAGCAACCACACCCTATGGAGAGCCTAACCAGTCCACAAAATCAATCAACGACATAGAACCATTCCCAATGTACAATCTAATCCAATCCCAAAAATGATATGGAAAAAATTTTTAATTCTTTGGTCCAAGCTTTTACAATTCTCAAAGGTTCTCCTATTTCTCTCCTTCCAAATAAACCAAAAAAGACATAAAGGAGCAACTTTCCAAGTCATTTTTCTTTTTTTGCCAACAAAGGAGTGGCTCCAACTCAAGAGCATCCCTCTCATTAAAGAGTGCATCACCCATTGTACGTCGAATAGAGCAAAAACCAATTGCCACAAAATACACGCTTTTGGACAATGAAGGGGGACATGATCCCTCATTTCTTCTTCTGTCTTGCACAAAAAGCATCTATTAGGCATCCTCTAACCCCTCTCTGTAAGCTGATCCTAAGTCAATATCTTAGCCCAAGTCGCTTCCCAAACAAAAAAGCTAGCTCTTACAAGAGCCCAAGAGTTTCATGCTATACTGAGGGAAAGATTCCGCTCTCTTACTTATTTCATCTTATCATTATTATAATTCTTTCAAGGTTAATACAAATAAATATTTAACTCCCTCCTATAACCTGTGAGTTGATGATTTTAAGATCTCAAAGCAAGTAATGGCTGAATCAAGAACATGTGAGATGATTCCAGTTATGCTAATAGATGCTTCAATCCACATGTTCAAACTAACTTAAGAAAGAAATTGAATCATCGCTCTCCCTTTTTTTTTTCTTTTTGATAAATAAAACGAGATAGAACTATATTGAAAAGAGACGCCAAAACAGCGACTCAAAGTATACAAAATAGATCCCCCCCTCTTCTCCCCAGTTGGAACAAAAAAAGCTATCAAAATGAAGGTGCAAAAAAACCCCACCCTCAAGGAGAGCCCAGCCAATCAATGAATCATTGCTCTCCCATACATTAGTCAACCCCTCAAACCCTCCCTGCTTTTTTGTAGACATGTCCTAATATAAAAATAATGCCTTCCCTGGTTTTTTGTAGACATCCTAATATAAGAATAATGATATCTTTGTGATGGAGATAAAGATGTTAAATTGTGCACTTATAGGATATAATAATGTTTTTATTTGGTTGTTTCTTTTAGGGTTATTATTATCTAGTGATAGAATTTTATTATGGTTATGATTCTTTACATTATTATTAGAACCAGTTTCCTAGTAGAGTTAGGATTGTCTGTCTATATATAGGGCTAGTGGTGTTAAACACTTTAGACTTTTGATTAATAATAATCATAATTATTTAGAATTTTTCTCTTTTACTTATATATCTCTCCTCTATATTATTTTTCCACTACTGTTCTACATCACTTTGTCCTCAAAATTTTGGTGATGTTTCACAAATATGGCATTCTTACAAATGGTTGTCAATTAAGCCTATCAAAGGGGAAAAAAAGGGGAAAAAAATATTAGAGAAGAAAGAAAAAACAGTACCAAATTAAGCTTTTCCACGTTCAGTTTGCCTTAAGATCAGTTAACTGCTGCAACCCCATAAACTATATTCGTACTTCCGCTTTTTCTACCCATGCTAACTAGTGGCATGGCATTTGCAATGTATTTGCACTAGCATTGTTTAACCTGACGCCATAAAGCATATTCATTCTTTCTAGTTATACTACCTAGTGGCATTGATCAACTGTTGCAAATGCCATAAAGTATATTCATTTTTTGTAGTCATACTAACTTGTAGCACGGCCTGTTCAATGTGTGAGCATGCCTGACACATACATTTATTTTATTTAATTTCCATCAAACATATTTGTGCATCTGGGGAATAAATCTAATACATTCTTTGGAATAATGTGGCACACTTGTGCCTTAGATGAGATCTGCCTGATTAAAGAAAACATCATGTGGCAAGACCACATGAATCCATTTAGACAGATAGAACTAGGGAATAAGGATTTAGATAATCTCAATATCATCGTAATGATAACCATGCTGAAGCAATTCCCAAATACCAAGTATTGAAAAATCTCACTGCCAAACAAGCTATCCTTCTAGTAGTACTAATACTTCTGATCAAATTCACCAGACAGGTAAAAGTTTGGAGCCATTTTGATCAAGGAACTCCAACTCTCCAATGAATATTATCAAATTTCAAAGTCACTTTCACAAGATACCCCATTATGACCTCCTGAATCTACAATGCATCCCCTCGTAATAAAGACAAAAGACCCCCTGCAATTCTATCCACCAGCAAGGACCTCAGTCACAAACTTGTACAAAACTACAACCACAATAACAGGCTGGACTTATATGTAATATAAATTCTACTCTCTATATATTTGAATTAGATGATTGAGCTTGTTTGCAAGCATGCACATAGCACAAAATACAAATCACAAACAACTACAGATTCCACCATCCAGATATCTGTATTGACTAATTGAATGGGGAGTAGTTGATGACAATTAGGTATTTATCTTCACAATTAAGGATACAAACATTTTAAGCATGATCTTAGTCACAAAAGATAGCTCTATAAAGAGCAGCATGAATCAGGTAGAATGATTTTCAAACTGCAAGCAATAAGATTTTCCTTGATTTCAAATCAATAGGATAAAACTAGCATATACAACACTATAGGTTTCAAGGCAACATTAATGTGATAAAATCTACAATCATACCTTTCCTCCAGAAGTTGTTGCTAATTTTTTCTGTGGATTTTGCTTGTTTTCTTCCTTCACTTTGTGTTCAGTACCTGAAATTCAAACCAAATGCAAAATATGATTAAATTCAAAATACTAAATACTGATTAACTTATACAGAGAAATTTACATACACCCAGCAAGACTAACCATTTTTTCCCAACAAATCAGCAGTAAACCCACTGGAAATGTTGGAATTGGGATTCTCCTTGGATCCGTCTCTGTACACAACTAGGTCTGGCTCTTTTAAGCCTTCATCCTCCTCCTAAATCAAAACGCAAAGTTATTCGACTAGTTATAAGTATCTAATCAAACTCAGACTGCAAATGCAAAGCAGATCCAACCCAATTTAAATTACCGTCTCGACAACACTAAGTGTTTCACCATCTCTCCTATACTTCTGCACCAACAAACAAACCCCACCGTCAGTCTCTGTTATAAAAACCACTACCTACCCCATTTGGTTGCTAAGAAAATCTAAGAAAATAAAACAATCAAGATTTCTAAATAATAGATTTTTATTTTTTTTAATCCCAACAAAATAACGAGCCTCCCCTCCACTAACACTAATGCAAAACAACTATTCAAAATTTTCCATCTCTTTGGCTCGATTTTCTCCGCAACCAAACATACTCCCATTTAGAAAACACAGCAAACTGGAACCAAAGAACAAGGATTCATACAATACTCGGTAAATCCTCCACAAACTCTTTCTTCCCTGCATCCACAGATTCACAAACAATATCAACCAATACGTATCAATAATCCAACACAATTCATCATGTGACCAAAAAAAAAAAACCCAAATGTAAACATGCATATGCATCTCACCTAAAAAAACTACATGCTTGAGCCTTTCAGAGAGTAAAATAAGTGGACAGAAGACAGAAAGAGAGAGCAAATAGAGGATGGCGATCCTCTTCCATCGCCAAGACTGCTTCATCAAGATCAGCAGCAGATGCGACCCGTTCTCACTCTAGGGTTTCCAATTTCTCCCAGCAACAAGAACATGTGCTATGTAGATTCTAGAGAGAGAATGAGAGGATCTTCAAAGAGAGAGAAAAAATAAGAGTTTTTTTGGTCTATTGATTTGGTTCGTTCCTGTATGAATACGCATCCAACACCGTGCTTTTGGATTTCTAGAGAGAGAAATATAAAATTTTTTAGAGAGAGAGAAAGCGGAGAAGTAGGAGAGATCTATAAAGAGAGAGCTTCTCCCATGTTCGGACACTGAGAGAAAGTGTTTTTATTGTTTTTTGTTTTCTTTGTTTTTTAAAAGCAACCATCTTTATTTGTTTTTAGTTTGGAATTTTTACACTTCTCCGGAGTCGCGTCGTGATTGGAGACGCGTGAGTGGCGATGTATGATGTGGATGGTGGTAGGGACATGGATGATGATGATAATGTATGATGTCATGGTCATTTGGATGGTTCCCTAAGCTATAAATGGTGAAAATTTTGTCATATTAGGCAAGATATCATGAAAGAATCCATTGTTTGTTTGATTATGACAAAATATGAAATAAAAAGAAAATTATCACAAAATCTAAAGCCAAAAATACCAAATTTTCTTTAAATGTAAAACTTTTGTAAATGTGATTTATTTGGAATATTTATGGAAAATATATAGTAATTCCTTATTTTTCTAAAATATTATTATTAGTATTTACACTCTAATTGTGGTTCAAAATTTATAAGGTTATTCATTGATGTTTACTAAAAAGATATTAAGTGGTCATAAAATTTAAATTTCATATATAAATTTTATTTTTTATAAAAAAAATAATATTAAATACTTTTATTTAAAATATCTTAAAAGGTTAATTTTGATAAACTAAATAAATTTATAAAGGTGATTTGATGAAATTTAAAACCCAACATGGATTAATATATTTATATTACACCTTTGAGGCTCTTGATGAAATTAACCAAATTTATGTTGACTTCCAACTCAAAGCTTTCGTGGAGGGGAGTGAAGTAATTGGTAAGTTTCCTCCATGCACAAATATTCTATTCTTTCTCCCTGGTATTGCCCAAGGTCCCCCTTGGGATTCAAGCCACATGGTGACATAAAATATTGGGCACATGATTGGTCGCTTTCAAATACCTTGGAACTCTAAATTGTACAAAGCAAGGCCTTTTGATCAAACAAACCAAAAGTCATAATGATATATCTACTTGTAACATTTAGAAGGAAAATAGGAGTTTGAAATCCCATTTTAAAAACATGGTTTTTACAACATTTAGAAACTATATTTTTAAAATATGATTTATAAACATTTGATAACATCTCAAATTTATTCTTTTTCCCAACAAATTCTCAAAAACATGTCCTCAATCCAACATTTGTTAATCTTGTTTTTCAAATTCAAAAACTATTTTTAAATCACAAAAACTGTTTTTCATAACAATCTCGAAGTGTCCAGACTTTTCCTTGAATGAGTATGGCCTCACAATCCCTGTCTTCCCTTTTTTTCTTTTTGGGCCACTAAGTCGAAGTCAAGGGAAGATCATGACAGGCGAGAATTTATTTCATGCTATGAGCTAACCATATCACACATGAAGACATGTGATGGTGAGGTGGGGTTGGCGGAAGAAATGTGAACACTGCACACTTTTTCATTTGGACTAGATAATACTAAACTTGATTTAAATTACTAAATTAGGTCAAATTATTTTTCATTTTTTTTTAATATATGTATTAGATATCCATGTTGAACTTGCATTAACAATAAAGTAGTAAAACAATATATATATATATATTAATAGAATAGAATGAAAATGAATTAGAAATTATTAAAGTCAAACTTACTTTTTATTTTTATTTTTATTTTTTATATGCTTTCATTATTTCTCTATCTTGATCATTTCTATCATATTTACAGGATTGAAATATGTGCAATTACACAACAGAATGGTTCTTTCTCTTTGCATGTAAATATTAAAAATTATGCATATAAAAGAATTACATAGTTTTATTTATATTTAAAATCAAATATTATTTTTTTAACTACAAAATAATATTTTTAAGGATTAAGGTTATTAAATATAGTCTTTTAAATCTCCCTGAATATTAACTTTAATTAAAAAATAATATTTATAAGTGATTAAAAAAAAATTATATGCCTTTCTCAACCTTTGAAAGAGCCCTTTTAGCTTTTAAAATCGTGGAGAGGGGACTTCCACACTTAGGTCTAAATTCCATATAAATTATTTTTTAAGTTATAAGCTATTTAAACAAATTAGCTATAGAAACATATATATTGTTTGTGAGCTTGATAATGAACTTCTAGCTTAGAAGTCAATTCAAACAAGTTATTAAAAGATTTGGAGAAAACCTAACTCCAAACCTAGGTTCAAGACACACCAAGGTTAAAGCCTAAACTCGAGACACATTAGGGTTTTAAGAACAATCCATAAAACATATCAAGGTTCAAGCTTATGCTTGAAACACAAAAGTCCAAATCCAATAGACAATAATGTCCAAACCAAATCAACACTAAATTCATTTTTATTTTGTTCAAAATAGTCACATGTCTAGGTAGAGATACTTCTAAATTTCCAATAGGGAAGCTCAAGTGCCCATGCAATATTGCTTTGAACTATGTAAATTTGAATATATATATATGTTTAATAGATTATACAATCAATAAATATAATGACAATTCCCTTATCATATACATGTTTTTCGGGTATACATGGTTAAAAGTGAGATATTAAATTCATTATGCATACAAATATAATATTCTTATTATGTTCTACAAATTACTCACTCCCTTTTATGTATATATTGTCCACTTTAGACATAATTGGTTCTTATGGGTTTAAAATAAATATATATTATAGAAAGGAACATAATAAATATATAATTTCAAATATTAGATATCATAACAAACTTGTGATTTTTACGCTGCTAACATGATATCATAATAAACTTCAAATAGTTTCAATGAATCAAAAAACACCTCTTAAGTAATGATCAAGATCTTATAATTTAAAAGTAACTTTCCCCTCTCCCCGCTTTAAATTATTTTAAAGGAAAAAAAATATCTTCAATTTAATTTTTTTTAAATGATGATTTTCAAAAAATGATGATTTTTAAAATAAAATTTAATTATTTTCATGTGTCTTTTATAGAATAGTTCACAAATCTATTTCACACTTGAATCCAAAATATATTTTTATTTATAAAAATATTGAGAATTGTTTGTTAGAAATTATTCTTAAAAATCGAGAATATTGTTGAATAGGTGTTGATACTTGTGGAACTATGAAAAAAATACAAAATAAAAACAATCTTTAACTAAATTTATTTTTTCCATTCTTTTTCATACAAAAACAATAATTAATTTTAAAATATATAGTTTTTAAAATAATTTTATTACTTTTAATTTGCCTATCTCAGTCAACTTTCCAT
The DNA here is from genome assembly GCF_030704535.1 of Vitis vinifera. Classification (NCBI taxonomy): domain Eukaryota; kingdom Viridiplantae; phylum Streptophyta; class Magnoliopsida; order Vitales; family Vitaceae; genus Vitis; species Vitis vinifera. The sequence continues at coordinate 372,793 of NC_081811.1, read as the reverse complement.
CAAGGCTTAACATTAATATTCCTCTTTTAGGTTTATGTTATTTTCCTTAATAAATTTTAAAAAGGTTAATAATTAAAAATATGCTCTCTCTCACTTTCATTTAAAAAAAAATTAGAAAATCTAAAAATAGGTTTAATTAACTATCTCTTTTAATATAAAATAATAAAATTGAACGAATATTTTTATCTTATTACTAAGAAAATTCTAAAAAATATGATAAAATCATAATCATCACGTCCAAATACAAACACATGACATCAAAATACAAAACATAATAATATTATTTTCACTTTATTAAGTGATAAATGATGATTAAACAAATATTTTGTTTCTAATTTTTAAACTTATCTTCGCTTTTTCCTGCTCGTCTTAAAAAATAAGGGGGGTTTTAAAGCACACCCATTATTAACATAATAATATTATTTTCCACTTTATTTAGTGGTAAATGCTGATTAAACAAATATTTTTCCACGAAAGTACATGAAAAAAATAGGACAATGCCTTTTTAATAATTAAAAAACAATTGACATTTTCTAGAAGAGATGCAGCGCGTGAAATTCAGTGGGTGGCATCTTAAATGACTTTTTTTAACCCCAAAAGGATTGGAGTGAGACGGAGGAAGGAAGGGGGATGATGGTCAATATCCACGCAATGATAGGAGCGTGGGACACGCGCTGACAGACGTGAGTGAAATAAACATTAATGAGACTATTTGAAACCTTTTCCCCTCCAATTTTAACTTACACCCAACAAACTTCACTACCAGCCATTAAGCCATGCAAATATCTCAGAGCCTCCAAGCTTTTACCAGTGCCTTTCACTTTCCCTCACCCTCCAAAACCGTAAATCTCCCTTCTCCCTCACCCTCCAAAACCGTAAATCTCCCTTCTCCCACACCACCACTCTGCTCAGTCCCAACCCATGTGAATTTTTCACAACCCCACTTCACCAAACTGCAGAAATTCTCTGGTTTCCGTTACCTTTTGCCATATAAGTTCATGTAGATGTGGTGTTTGTTTTTATGTACCAGAGGTGTGGTTTGAATGTTTGGTAATGGGTCGAGACGGGTTTGTCGTTCCCGGGGATATTCAACTGGCTTCGAAGAAGAAGACCGCCGTTAGTAGTTGGGTTTTGATGAATGACAATGGGGAGAGTACAATTCTGGATGTGGACAAGTATGTCATCATGCGCCGCGTGCATATTCATGCCAGAGATCTGCGCATTCTTGATCCTCTCTTGTCATATCCTTCGACCATTCTTGGAAGAGAAAGAGCTATTGTTCTCAATTTGGAGGTGAATTCTTGATTTTTCTTTCCCTTTGCAATCTCAGTGTTTGGTTTGTTGTTGATTTTCCTTTGTTTTTTTGTGGCTTTTTTCTTTTCTTCTTCTTTCCGGTTTCAGCACATCAAAGCAATTATCACAGCAGATGAGGTAAATCTCTCTACACTGATTTGTCTCTAAGTGCATTCTGTCTGAGTTTGTGGAGGGGTAATTTATGCAAACATTTTGGAATAAAAAATTGGGTTGTTTGGGTTGATTTTCAAAATTGGGATTCTTACTTTGTTCTCCTCGGAGTATCTCAAGTAAATGAGGAGAACTGGGGTTAGTCTGGAGTAGATTGAGACAGGTTTTAAGGCAAATTGTCCTTTGTTTTTGGGGCAGGTATTGCTTCGAGATCCGATGGATGATAATGTTATTCCTATTGTTGAGGAGCTCCAAAGGCGGTTGCCAGCAGTAAGTACCAGTTTCCAAGGCCAAGGAGAAGAGGAAGACCTTGGAGCGCAAAATGATGCTGAAGCTGCTGAAGAAAATGGTGAATTGCAGTTAGTTTTTCCTTTTTGGGTTCTTTCCTTGTGACTTTAACAATTGATAGAATGGAAATGTTGTCACATCTTATTTCTATTTAGGGTTGATTTTGGTACCAGTTATTATTCTTTGTTGCTCTATCATACGAGTTTTTAGTATCCTGATGCACTGAGTCATTCAATATAGAATTTCCATTTGAATTCCGGGCTCTTGAAGTAGCACTAGAAGCCATCTGTAGCTTTCTTGATGCGCGGACAAGGGAGCTGGAAACTGCTGCTTACCCAGCTTTAGATGAGCTAACCTCCAAGGTAAGGGCTTGGTTAACAAAGTACTCTCTCTGCTTGATCCATATAGTTCAATTCATCTAGGAATTAGCAACTCTATTTTCCAGACTATCATGTCTCAAATCCCTTGATAGTGTTAACTGGAGTTCGATTTTCTTTTATTAACATACCCTTGCAGATAACTTTCAGGGGCTCGGATTTTCCTCTCTTAAGAACATTATGTTGTTTTAGGTACCCTCATTGAGGTTAAAGTCTAATTGGTGGGATTATTTACTGAAAAAGCCTGTTATCACACTCAACTTTGAGGATAGTCAACTTCTGGGAAAAATCAGACTTAGGGGAGATGAATGATATTGGAAGATAGAAACATTTAACTGCTTATTCTACTAACCTTGAGTTGAAATTGAAATTTTGTTTGTTACCAAGCTAAAAGTTTCTTTTGGTTCTTAGCTAGAATAGTTACATGAATCTATACATCCTGTACAGCTGTAGTGGAAGGGAGCATTGTTAGGAACATGAGAGTTCAAACTAAAAAATCGAGCAAAAGGGCAATCACAACCATCCAGTATCTGCTGTTCTTCCAGGCCCTTCATCTGACAATTTTCTTGACCCTGCAATCAGCACTGTACAATAAAAAGCACACACAAAAAAAGAAGAAGAGATTTTGTTCATAAAGACTATGTTCTGGATTTTGGAGTAGAATCACTTCATGTTCCAGCTTTGGGGTAGAATCCCTGTATCATGCTGGTTCTAACATAATTTAATAGTCATCTTTTTTGCGACCATATACCAGAGTTGCTAGTTTTTGCAAGCTTGTTGCAAGGTTTAGTGAGTGCTAGTCTTTAGATATTTTAAATTGGAATGAGTATTTGGGTTTTCATATGATTGCTACTATCATGATCATGATGTTCATTTTATCCAATTTGTGTACAATTTAGATACTTCTCTTCCCCTTCATCATTTGTAGTGAAACAGTTACAATTACGTGCAGATTAGCAGTCGTAATTTGGATCGGGTTCGTAAATTGAAGAGTGCCATGACAAGGTTGACCAATCGGGTTCAGAAGGCATGTTTATATCTCTAACACACTAATATTTTTCTCAATTTTGGGCTGGATTCCTTTCTTTCAGTATTAAATTACAATTATATACTTATATGGGATCCAATTCAAGCATTTTACTTTGAGGTGAGCCCATGAAAATTGATTTATTATCTTTAATGACATGCTTGGACTTTGAAAAGCCCAGGACGTGTGTTTAGGTGTTTCATGGTAGCTTACTCAGTTTTGTATTATGGTTTATAACATGGTCATTTCAAGAAAATAAAAACGGAAATGAGAATTCAACTGTTCAGTGATGTCTGTGAATCATTTTTCTTTATTATAGATAATCTTTGTGGAAGAATTGGACACCAGAGTATTTTACTCTCCTCCCTTTAAACAAAGAGGTTAAATCATTATATCAGTTAGCATTAAATGATTCTCTGTTTACTTGGAGACTTCATCCTTTTTGACCTGAAGTACATTAATTAATCTAATTTTTTAAATCAGTAAATTTGACTTCCTAAGTGAACTCCAATGAAGAAATAGCCTTCCTTCTAAAGCAATCATTTTGACTTTATATTACTAACTTCAACCTATTAATTGAATTATTAGCCCCAAGTAGCTGGTGTGAAGGCATTGCCAGGTCAATAGCCTTCCTCCTAAAGCAATAATTTTGACTTTATATACTAACTTCAACCTATTAATTGAATTATTAGCTCCTAAGTAGCTGGTGTGAAGGCATTGTCAAGTCTAGCCTTCCTCAATTTTTAAATCAGTAATTCTGACTTCCTAAGTGAACTCCAACGAATAAAAAGCCTTCCTCGTAAAGCAATAATTTTGACTTTAATACTCACCTCAACCTATTAATTGAATTATAAGCCCCAAGTAGCTGGTGTGAAGGCATTGTCATGTTTAGCTAGGTAAGCTATCAACTGAATTACCTGAAATTCCCTTTTTTGATATTCGCTTGTAAGGAAAAAGATTAAAAAAAGTTACCTGATACATGGATTGTTGGGTATGCGGAAGGTGAATGAGCATGTGGTGACAAATTATACTTTATATCACTAATTGAAATTGGATAAGCTGTTTCAAATGCAAGATTGGTTTTTCTTTCTTCAATGATATATTAAGATGCTCTATGTTTTGTTAGGTTTCAGTTCATTTTTTATGATGCTCCTCAAACATTAGCAAAATAAAGGAAGAAGAGAGATGAAAATTTTCCATCTAGATGGTCCATATATACCACACTTGCCCAACTTTCTGGACACATTTTGAAAATAGAGCTAACAATTCCTTCGGTTAGAATATTTGTCAATTGATCTCCAAAATTCAGACTCAGGGGTACATGGTCAGTCTTTATATTTCATTAATAAAATGTCAATGCACTGCAATGTGCTCAGTTTTATCGTGATAATCAGATTTTGGTTGTGAATTGTTTGGATTATGGCTCATTCTCATAACTGCGTATTCTAAATGAAGTAATTTTTTTTCCACATTGATATTAGGCAGAATAGAAATTTTTGAACTAATACACTAGTGCAAGAGGACGCACACCTGAAAAATAGACTTCAATTCTTGTACCAGTATGATCAGCCTGAGTTTCACACTGTATTCTCAATTCATATCCGTGATGCATATACACACTTGGTGTATGTTTGTCGGTTGAAATTAGTAAATATTGTTATTGTAAGGACTTCTGTACCTGGAATTTTAAACTTATCCTTTCAGATGCTTTTGGTTCCAGGTAAGAGATGAGCTTGAACAACTTCTGGATGATGATGATGATATGGCAGACCTGTACTTATCAAGAAAATTGACTAGGGCTTCTTCATCATCCAGTGGTTCTGGTGCTCCCCTCTGGTTGCTTGCATCTCCTACAATAGGCTCAAGGATATCCAGAACAAGTAGAGCAAGTGCAGTAACAACTCATGAGGAGAATGACGTTGAGGAGCTGGAGATGTTGCTTGAGGTTGTAACTGTTATCCAAATGCCATTTATTTTGTTAAACACATGCTGAATTCTAAGATGAATCCTCCTAAATTTGCAGGCTTACTTTATGCAAATTGACGGCACATTGAATAAATTATCCACGGTATGCACCAAATTTGTTGTATACAGGCTTCTTTTTTATTTGAACAGTTGCATTTGTAAGCACTGCCGGGATATTCTCATTCTGATTGAAGCAGACTCACCGGGAATATTGCAGTCTGCTGGATTTTTTTTTATTTTTTATTTTGGTATCTCTCTGCTTGCGTTTTCATATATATATATATATATATTTTTTTTTTCTGGTTTATATTTTGGCCTTTTTTCCATATCCAGCTGCGTGAATACATTGATGACACTGAAGACTACATTAATATTCAGGTAAATGGTTGGACAACTTGGTACTTGACACCAAAAACAGAATTAAATTGGTTGATAATATTGATGGAGTCTTTTTACATGTATTAGACAAAAAGGAAAATTTCTCTCTTACTTTAAGAAGTATTTAAAGATAATATTATTGTTTTGTGATCTAGTGTGTTCCTTGTTGCAGCTTGACAATCATCGAAACCAGCTGATTCAGGTGCTGTATCTTGAAAAGTTCCATTCACATCCTTTATGCATATAAACTTCCAGTCATAATCAATTTTCACTTTTCTATGGCGGCAGCTTGAGCTCTTTCTAAGTTCTGGAACTGTCTGTTTGTCTATATATTCTTTGGTGGCTGCTATATTTGGCATGAACATCCCATATACATGGAGGAACGACCATGGATACATGTTCAAATGGGTATGTGGAGTTCATCATCTCACTGCCAAAAAAAGAATAAAAAAACACATTGCCAAGGTTTTGATTGTTTAGTTTTGTTTTTTCCCTCAATTTTTATGCCTAGGTGGTCATCCTCTCAGGAATGGCTTGTGCATCCATTTTCTTGTCAATAATTTCATATGCTCGGAGCAAAGGTCTTGTTGGGTCTTGAAAAATAAAATCATTTGGGAGGTGAAACAAATGTGCAGCCGCTCCAAATGAGCCTGCAGATGAGATTGATGAAGCATTGCTGATTACTTGAGGGCTTGTGGAGCTGGTTAACAACTTAGTCCATTCAATGCAGGTGGCATTAGCCAATGAATGAAAAGGTACTTGTATCAGTATATCATGTTATTAGAATGTGATGTGATATAGCTAGAGATGTAGCATTGTTGCTGTAAGAAAAAGACGTAAAAATAGCTGGTAGGTGAATTCAACTTTATTGAAGTGAATTATGTAAGTTCACATTTAATGGAAGAGGGTATTAGATTTGCTTATGTCTGATCTCAAGTTACTGTCCTGCCACACTAGTTCTCACACATGATCCTCCCATTACCCTGTGAATTAAGCCGAGCATGGCATACATGAGGAACGGGCATGCGATGAATTAATAACAACCCTTCTTTGGCATTTTAGTGCCAACAGTTCTGATGATTTTTCCCTCATTTTAGGTATAGCTACTCATTTTGATCCAAATGATTGATGGTTGGTTTGTTGAAACAGTGATGATAAGGTTGGTGCAGGTGGTATTATCTTTATACGACTCCCCCTTTTCTGCTGGGCTAAATAGACCCGAAACGGCCCCCACCCACCAAAACTAAAGGAAGTGTCCCAACTTCCATATCAAATGGTGTTTGTAAATTGTATCCAACTCATTCAATTTGACCAAAATATGGAGCACTAGTCTTTCATTTTTGTGTTGGGGATAAATGTATGCCCAAGATCCAATCTATCATGTAATCAACTTTAGTTTTAATAAGGTATTAATTCTTTATTTCATTATCATATTTGTTTAAAATAGTTTATATGATAAGGTCCTTGATTAAAATTTGAAAAATTGTTATCATGATAGAGATTATGATAATGAGAAGCAATTCTTTTAATAATTTTAATCTAAACTGTTCTTGATCATAGAATTATTGTCAACAGGACATCAATAATCCAGATAGATCAATATACATGTGATGGTCTTTATTGGATAAATATTGATATATCTCATTTGTTAAATTACATATATAGATGATGCACATGTATATATATTGATCTATATATATACAAAAAATTCCTCGGAAAAATTACATTTTTGTTCCCATATCCTTTCAAATTTTACCATCAGGCTAAGACCCAGAAAGAGAGGTCCACCCCATGAAGCTTGACACTTTAGGTTTAGGGCAGTGGCCCCCCAAGGCCATCAAATGATATGGACTTTTAGGGGTATTTGAAGAATCAAGGTATGAACACCAGGGGGCAGGTGAAAGGGGTCCATAGTCCACACACATAGGCAGTGGGACTCTGGTTTGGTGAGATGGAGGATGAGACTATTATGCCCTCTGCTTTTCCACACAGAAATGCCATTTGGCATCGCCTTTTTTGACTTCCCACAGCTTGTAAAATCCATCCTTCAAATGCAGCAGTGTGTCTGCCCTTTCCCATGGCCTTCATGTGAAAGAAATGACATTTTCTCAGTGCTGTTGTTTTCATGCCTTCCTTGGCTTACATGCATTGTATCTCTTCCTTTTATCCTTCAATTTAATATATCCCGCAATGTACATATATTCTTCTTGAGGTGGTTAAAAAATAAACAAATACGAAAGATAAAGAAGATACCGAAATTAACTCATATATATAAATTGGTGGTAATTAAATTGTAATTTAAACTATTTTATATACTTCTACTTTACATTAGGATTTTATTTTATTTTAGTTTTTTTAATAATGGGAATCCACCCCTATTGACCCTTATTATAATTATTGAAGGAGGAAGCTCTAGACCAAAAAGGATATAGTTTTGTTTTTGTAGTGTAGGGTACTATTTTATGGAACAAAAAAATGAGAGATGAAATTAGTTTGATTTAAAAATCATAACATTTAATTTTGACCTTTTAAATATTTGAGAAAATAAATGTTCAAGCCAAATGAATAAAAATTTGAATTTAGCTAGACATATTAGTAATATTTTTCTATTAATTAAAAAATTAAAGATTTGTTGGAGAATTGTTCTAAAAAATAATTTTATATATGTTTTAAATATAAACAATTTTTTAATTCAGAAAACATGTTTTACAAAATTTTGACTTAACATACATATTTTAAAATTCACTATGAAAAACATATCATTTAAAGGTATTTTTTTATATTTAAAATTTCAATTATTTTAAAACTAATTTAAAATTATTTTCGAAAATATTATTGAACGGACCCTAAATCTTCCTATTTTTTAAAATTTTCATGTTAATACAACATCTAAAATTTATCTACATTTAAGTTGAAAATTGGAGCGGAAGGATAAGAAAATGATAATGAATGCATCTCTAATATGCGCCTGTAGTGACATTCAACATCCTCATCCACCCCAAACTTCCTGTAGTAGACACGAGACTCGTGCGCATCTTACACTTCTGCGCACTCCCGGTGCACTTTATTCCAGCAACTCCCTTTGACTAGTCTACTCTGTTATTTGTTTTTTTTTGTTTTGATTTTTTTCCTAAACTATTAAACAAAAACAAAAACAAAAAATTAGCAATAAATAATTTAAAATTTATGAAATTATTAGAAAAGGTGCGTAGATGAAATAAAGAGTTGTAGGGAAAATTTGATTTAATAAAGTTAATATAAATAAAAAAAATCCAGAAAAATAAATATAAATTTCAGTAAGAAATGATGAAGACTTCCTGGGGAAAATAATTTGGATAAGCACATGAAGAAACAATTATTAGTATTGATGGAATTGTAGATTTGCGTGTTGGCCACTTCTAGGATAATATAAAAACAAGCAAAAGCCTCTTGTTTCTCTCTCTAGCCCCTCTCTCTCTCTCTACATTTCGACTCTTCCAAACCAAACAGATCATCATCTTCATCATCATCTCTCCAAATCCACCAAACCCTTCTCATTTCTCAGCAAATCACCCCTACCCATTTTATTTTTTTAACCTTCAAACCCTTATCTCTCTCTAATTCGCAGGTCTCTATGCACCCAGCCCATGATTCCCATGTGATATTTTTCTTTTTGTTGGTGTGTGTGCAAGGCTGGAAGTTATTGTTTTTATTTTTTGGGTTTTTTTTGCCTTTTCTTTTCTATTTGTTGTTGTATTTTTGGGTGTGGTTATCTGTAATGTTTTGTTTTTGGTTTGGTATTTTGGGTTTAATGCAGGCGGGGATAGGAGAATGGACGTAAATTTCATGTGTTTGTTGTCTTTGATGCTAACATGCACCAAGTGGGCACGTGGGTGAAGTTTAAGGGTTGAAGGAGGGATTGGGGAGATGTCGAATCAGGTGGTGAAGGTGAGGAGAGAGACGATTGCGGCATGCATGACATGTCCTCTCTGCAACAAGCTCTTGAGGGATGCTACCACCATTTCTGAATGTCTCCATACGTGTGAGTTTCTCTAATCTGTTTCTGTAACCCTGTTTTGACGTTAATTCTTCAAATCTTTGATCTCTTTTATGTGTTTTCTCTGCATTTTCCATTTTTTATGATCTGGGTTCTGGTTATTTGGCATTTCCCTCATCTGGGTTTGCCTTGGTTTGGTTTGATCTATATTGATCTGGGTATTTCATAGTTGTGAATGGGCTTTTGATATTTTCTCTATCCAATATTGAAGATTTAATGGGTGAGATTTGAATTTAACAACTAAGTATAAGTAACCTTCCTGTTTCATTGATCTAGCCATTCAGATACGATTTAGTATTTTTCGGAAATTGGAGAATTAAGTATCAAGATGTTCATGGGTGCTTTCCTGTTAAATTTCATTCACAAGTTTTTCTCCGTTACCTTGCTGTCAAAAGCCCTTTTCTTTAAAGTTCATGCTTTGAGCAGTCTACAGGTTTAGTTTATCTAAAGTCTCATTGTTTCTTTCATGAATGCAATCTGTCTTTTTAAATCTAGTTTTCACTCATAGGTTTCTGTTGAACAGTCTTGGTATCTGTTTGTTTCAAATTTATGCTTATAAGTAGATTGTTATCTTTGAATTTGTTTTGATGCTTAGTTGGGACTAGGGCATCTTCTGTATTTGCCTCTTGTTTTCTATTTTATTCTGTTGGAGAAGAATGTAACTTGCACACTGTTTTGTGATTCCAAATATTTGATTGGCATAAGTTTTTATAATCACTTTCTCAACCCTATGCAAAAATCTATAAAGTCCATTCTCTGAAATCCTAAGTTTTTTTGAGTACTTTCTTGATGCACAAATTTGGATAAGATTAGGTCCATGTGAGTATGCCCCTTCTGAACGTCTTTAACTCAACTTGACTGGGCAATGCCCCTTTTTAGTACCTTTTTTGACACTATAGACCGTGAATTTCTTACGGTTTTGTCTTTTGATTTAAATCCAGTTTGCAGAAAATGCATATATAACAAGATATCGGATGAGGAACTAGAATGCTGTCCAATATGCAACACAGATCTGGGTTGTGTTCCACTGGAGAAACTGAGGTTAGACCTTTCTTTTACCTGCTGCTTTGCCACCTTCTCTTTCAATCTTTATATTTCTCTTTTCTCAAATGGTAGTCAGTTGCTCATATATAGTAGAGTATCATGGAAAAGAAGCAATTACTTCAAGTTGAGATGTTTGGATTTTGAGTGTATCATATGAAAGGGGAGCTCACAAGATGCACTTATTGCATGATTAATAGCCTTGCAAATGTACAAGGCATCTATGACTCAACTAATGGCATTTTATCTTTTATGAGAAATAATTATGAAAGAAAACTATAATAGGTGAGTAGCTCATGAGACCCCAGGGATTTTCTGCTATTTGTCTAGTTTTGTGTGTGTTATAGTGTTTGGTGGTGGTTCCACAGTATGTTAGCTTCTTTTTATTTCTAAACAATGTAAACATATGATGAATCTAATAGTTGTTTGACATGGAGGTTGTGGAAATTGGTGGATGTTAATCCATGCACATGCACATGATTACTGAAGATTGTTATGGTATTCAGGTTCTAGAACATTTGGGATGATAATGTTCAAAAATGGAGTTCAATGACCGCCCTTTAGTAAAAAGGAAGGAAAAAAAAAATGTAATAGGAGCAATTCTTAAGATATATATTAAATTCAAAGTGAGCTTCTTAATTGGTTTTTTATAAGATTTCTACTGGAGCTTTCTTTTAACTGGCTGGAAATGATGAGATAGTATAAAGTTAAGAATTTAGATAAATACAAGTACAAACCCATGAAACTGAAAAAGTAGAGTTTTTGTTTTCCATTTCTTAGAGCTAACCTTGATTAGGTAGAAGGACTTATAGCCTAAGAAGTTCAAATGAATTAGCATTTATAATACTTGTACTGGTCTTTTCAAATGCATTTCCTTTCATTTGGTCTTAAGAAACAGGATGCCATGAGTTATGCCATCAACTCCCTCCTCCCCTTTTCCCCCAGTCGCCACTTGTTTTTGAAAAGTCTTACTAAGTAAACCTAGGTAACCACCCAATAGGGGGATAAATTGGGTGATGGTCTTATTTTCAATTTTCTACCAAAATTCAATGTAAGTAGTGTATGTTTGCAAACAAGAAGAATAAATTGTTGAATATAAAGAAAATAAAGAAAAAGAGATTGCAAACAAGGAAATTTTATCTTGGTTCAACAATCCACCTACATCCATTGAGGTGTTTTCACTATACCAAGATCCTTCTCAACAATAATTCTTCTTAATCTCCTTTATAGTTTGATTCCTTGGGCTCTAATAAATCTTTACAACTTTAAGGCTTTATTCACAAAGCTTTCTCACAATCTCACTAGATTACAATTGTGAAGAAATACAATGAGAATTCTTAAAAGGAATTGATACACAACTCATGCTCGAGCATGGGAGCTTTAAATGAGGGTTAGCAAATGTAGATTCAAAGCACTCTTAATGATTTTAAGATGACTCTTAATGGTATATAAAAGATTTGGACGTGTGTTAGGTTTATGTTAAATGTGTCTAAAGCATTGTACTTTTTGGAGTCGAATTAGCCATCAAACACAAAGTCCCTTAGAACCAAAACTTCATGTGGTGGTTCGCTTACTAGTCATTAGAGCATTTAATGTATAACAAGCAACCGTTATAGGCTGAAACATGTACACATGGATGTCCACCTGGATGTCCACATGCTAGGCAGTAGCTAAAAACTCCATTTTACCATTCTTAGCACAAAGAATAGGGGGTTATGGGTATCTGCCACATGCACTTTGATGGTCCAATGGCCCTAAATGAGGAGTTTATCAATCATTTGATATCTAAAACCAGACCATTTTAAAGAATGCTTTAATTGATGTTTTGACTATTTTCAAATGTACAATGTCTTGGTTAAGTTGAAGAACCTTAAAAGAATTTCATGTAAAAATCAAGATTCAAGTCTATCAAAAAGGGGGAAAAAAGAATAAAACTAGCCTTAAAAGAATTTCATGTAAAAACTAAGATTCAAGCCTATCAAAAAAAAAAAAAGAAAAGGGAGAGTAAAAACTCCTAAGCTAGGTAAGGCTTTGCCATTCTTACGTAGTGCACTCTCACTTATCTTACATGCAAAAAGGCAAACAAATACCCTAACTAAGGTCTTTGTCTTGATATACAGGTCTTCTTGCTAAACATTATCTCCTTTTTTAATTGCACTTTGACTTGCTTCTTTCGATATGTGAGGATCACTTGAACTTTGGCATATGGAATAATGTGATCCTTTTAAGCCTATGTACTTAGAGAATAAATTCATTAGTGTCTTTAACCTTTATTTTGTCATCGTCAAATCTAGGATTACTCAACCATTAGGCTAACAGTTTTCTAGTTTATTCACAAATGACCATCTTGTGAGTTATGGATGTGAATTTGAGAACAAGTGGCTAGTTTATTCACAACACAGGTAAATTAAAGGCATATGTTCACTTTTATAACAGTGAATTTAGCAAGGCCCCCTCAGTTTTTCATCCTTATACCAAAACAAGGGTTATGAAGTTCACCCTGGATGTGAAGAAGTTGCTTGGTAGTAGTTTACCATAAGGTTGCTGTTAATGATATACTTCAATCTAGGGGCAAACTAGTCTTTGCTCTTTAGGATTTGTTTCTTCTGCAAGTGGACTGATTGGTCACTTGTTCATGCAGTGCTTGTTCCTGCATATGATTTAGTGGTTGCGCTTTGGTAAAGTTGGTCTTAGGTACATTTCCTCCATGATTAGGATTGTTTTTGGCATCTTTAGGGGAGGGAGGGAAAAGGTGCTTTTCTGTTAGTGGTTTAGAACTTTGGATAAATTTTTGGGCAAAAAAATGGGATTTTTTAGGAGAGACACAACTCTGTTGACTCAATACAGGAGAATATCACTTTCCTTTTAGAGCTTTTCTAGACCTAAATTACCAAATAGTTAAGGGATGTTCTGCATGGCTGTTAGATCCTTGCTTGTTCTTATAGGGGAAGTCTTTACTTCATCTCCTTTTTATTGGATCCCTCATCTTGAAAGCACTAATCTGAACTTTGATGGCTGCTACCTTGGCTGGTTGAGTCTGATCGGAACATTGGTATTGTTAAAGAAGTTTTTTTTTTTTTTTTTTTCTGAAACAGTGTGTTGTTCTGCTAAATTTGGTAATCTTCCTAAACCGAATCTGATCTAATGGTACAAGTTTTTAACTTCCATCCTATTTTCAAATAGAAATTCATTATGTGATGATTTTGCATCACTTGTGACCATCATTTCAAGGCTTCAAAAAAACATTCACCATCTTGTTCTGCATGGTATTCATCTTTCCTTTTACTTATTGGTGTAAGAAACCACATATGAAACACACCATATGGGAGTTCTAGGTCTTTTAACATAAGATGAATTGATCCTCAGAACTTATGTGGAGATGCAAAATACATACATCATGAAGAAATGGTTTGTTAGTCCTCAATTACCATATAGTTATTTTTATCCACCATTATTGATTGATGCATTCACATGCATATCCATTTTTCTCTTTTTTTCATTTACCTCTTATAAAATTTAGTTATGTCTCATTGGTGCTTAAATTTTTGTTCCATGGAAGATGATTGGATTAGAAGAGTTATGCTATTATAGATGTAAATAAAAAGCTGAAGAGGAACTAGCTATTTGTTGATTTTGTGCACTGATTGGTAAAGGATTCCACTTTTTGGGCATACATGCACAAGCCCTTATGTAGATAAATTATGCATTTTGAGTAAAATGGAAGTCATTACTTAGGGTTTCTTATATATTAAAGCATGTTTTTCAATCATCAGGCCAGACCACAATTTGCAAGATGTAAGGGCCAAGATTTTCCCTTTCAAAAGAAGAAAGGTGAAGGCACCTGAAGTTGTGCTTCCAGTTACATTACCTGTTAAAAGAAAGGAGAGATCACTCTCATCCTTGGTGGTCAGCACCCCCAGAGTATCAACACAGACTACAATGACTGGAAGAAGAACAAAGTCTGTTGCAAGAAAGGCTACTGCTTTAAGAGGTTCCGGTTTTTCAATTGAGAAGCTCATTAAAAAGGAGGAAGACTCAGTGGGAGAGCGTCCAGCGAGCTCAAGCTCACCTGAGACTCTAAATAAATTCACTCAGAACATAAGGCAGGTAAAGGAGGCCAACATGATCTGTCAATTCTGCCCTGACTTTATTCTTTTAGGCTGCTAATTTGGTTTTCTTTCCAGCTTTAAAAGAGTTAAGTGTATGCTTTAATTTGTAAAAGATTTGCAAGCTTACTTATTTAACTGGTGCAGAATTCACCCTCAGCAGAGCCATCTATCCACTCCACACCCAATAAAGAAACAGAGAATGGTGCTGAATCATGGGAAGGGAAATTTGATCTCTGGAAACCTTTAAATTGTTTGGTGGAAGTTGCAAATAGGACTAAGTCTCTTAAGTTTAACTCACAAGGGTCTGCTGTTAAATCGGAACCTATGCATGTTCCTGATGGTGAATCGCAAGTGCGCAAAACCAAAGTTAAGGAACATGGACGTAAATCTAAAGTTCAAGATGAAAAAATAAGCACCACTCCTGTCTCTGCAGAGTCAGTTAAACCTAAAAAGTTGTGCAGGGTTCGCCGAAGAAGGGCAGCCGCTTTTGGGGAGCTAGGCATTTCACCCCAAGCTGTGCTAAATGCTGTCAATAACCATAAAAGAAGAACTGGGTCAATTTGGTTCTCTTTAGTAGCTTCTGAAGACCAGTGAGGAACTCATCTATGAATTTATTTTAAGCTGTCACTTCTAGGGATATTGAATAAATTTATTAAATGTTTCCTACGCTGATTGTCTGTTCCATAATAAATGGTTGCAGGGAAGGGGATGCATCATTGCCACAGATATCTTCGAATTTCTTAAGAATAAAGTGAGTTCCTTTTGGCCCCCTTACATTTCTTCTGGCACTAGGCACCATTTACATTTGATTAATGAGTCCATTTTTTTTGAAGTTTTTATTTTTTATCTACATTATATTCATAAAGATGTTACTTTAAGTAGTACATAATTTCACATGTATCAGTCCATTTTCATTTCCATGAATGTTATCATATCATGCTAAATGGATTCTTCCTTTGGCTAAATAGTAATTTGATGGGTGGCCTTCAAACTAATGGAAGATTGGAACCATTTTTTCCCTTGAGCAATTCCCAGAGTTGCAATGTCAACATTTGTAGCAAATGTGGGGGGCATAGAGAGAGGAAGAAAGAACTGCATATGGCCTTTATCAATGAAGATGATGCATATATAGGGTAGAGATATAATATAGAGGATTTTAGAAAAAGAAGGGAGGACCAAATAGATGTATTTTGATATGTCTATGGATCTGAATGATGAATCTGTTACCATCATGAGCATAACTAGAGATATATGAAGGATCAGGACTAACTCCCTATCTTTCTTTTTGAATCATGGATGAATCAACTGGACGCATACTGGATGAGTTTCTATGGTATATACTGTTTGTGGAGAATATAGTTTTGGTTTATGAAGCTAAAGTAGGGTGAAAGCTTAGTTGGCCTCAATGGAAGATGCTTGAAATTAAAAGAGTCTCCAGATAAGTAGGTTTGAGGCTGAATATATGTAATATACCTTTGTAAAGTTGAAATGGAAATAATAAAGTAAAAAATATTGAGAATATACCAAAAAGTAATTATTTGTGTTACCTAGACTTGATGTCCTGAACAGGGAGAGAGATTGAACATTGTATTTACCTATAGAATTGGAGAAGAATAGTTGAAGTGGACGAGTTTTTTTGTAGTGTTGTACAATTGGTGTTCGCCTGTCAAATTGGAGGAGGATTTACAAAACTGCCATGTAACCAGCTATGCTTTATAGAATCATGAGTAGTTGAGATGGTCATCAAATGAGCATGGATGAAATATTGTTGAAATTGTTGAGAAGGTTGTTGGTTTTTATCTTTTTATGATAGGTCTTTCCCTTTTTAGGTTTCCTGCTAAGACTTGATCCCTCCTATGTCCCCATCCCAACCCTTAACCACTTAAGCTAGGCATCAAGGATGGATGTTGAGAAGAATGAAGGTGAGAGTTGTAAGACAAAAAATTACCAAATTAAAAATAAGTACATTTGGAAGAACCTAGGGGTAGGCACAACTAAGGAGCAAGTTGAGGGAAAATACTCGAAATGTTTTGACCATGTGAAATGAAGACTATAAATTGCATAGAACATAATATAGATAGCTTAAGGAAGCTTCAGCATATAGG
Organism: Vitis vinifera; assembly: GCF_030704535.1. Lineage (NCBI taxonomy): Eukaryota > Viridiplantae > Streptophyta > Magnoliopsida > Vitales > Vitaceae > Vitis > Vitis vinifera. The sequence goes on along the minus strand of NC_081811.1, from coordinate 356,003 downwards.
AGGAATCTGAAAATGGACATGAATTGAGCTAATATGTTTGCATATGATTTAGCAGACAATATGCCCCTAGATACAGCTGATTGTCTAAATAATTAGATTAATACACCATGTTTTGCTAGGGTTTATCCTTCACTGTGCTGCTGCTCATGAGGACAAAAGTAGAGAACTGATAATCTTATTTGATATCTCTTGTTGTGGTATTGACATCTTATATAATAGGGACTCAACTCGGAAACACACTATTGTTTGTGTTTGTTTAAAATGGTAACCGACTAACAGTCCTTGGCTGGTTGTGGTGTTGTGACTTGGGAACTGAATAAGAAATTTTGCTGTTGTGCAACCTTTTTTTTTATTTTTTATTTATGGGCAAATACAGGTGCATTAAATAGCCCTTGGTAAAAGGGGGTCCACACCCCATGTATATAGGAACCTTATATAAGGGAACCACAGGAAAAAATGAAAGAAGAAAACTATACAAAGGAAACCTATCAGCTTCTACTTAAGCCATCTATGAACTCTAAAAAAGTGCAGTTAACCATCCCAAGCAGGACTTTGGAGCACCACCAGAGGGATTTGATGAAAATCTCCTTCAATTTATAGTTGGAAACCTCCTCCTTATTGAAGACCCGGTTGTTACGGTCTCTGCATTTGTACCAAAAGAAAAACAAGAATAGTCATACACCACAACTTCCTCAACTTATTATTTATGCCATGAGCCTTCCAACCCAAAAATGGCAAATAAAATATCCCTCAATAATTGAACTTTATTATAGTGAATTAAAATATAGTGCTGATTCTATATTAGCTTTTCAGAGGCTATATCTATTAAATAAAGACCATCCCCTCCTGATAAGTTGGTTTGTAGTTAAAATCCTGTTTGCAGCTCCTTTCCAAACAAAAAAACAAGGCCTCAAAGGGGCATAGGAACCCTACATCTCTTTTGCAGGGAAAAGAGTGAGGCCTACTGAACACATTGAATTCTAAAAAGACTTCATTTGAATCTCTCCTTCTTCACTGCTATTCATGATAGGTTATCCTCTCTTTCCCCAATCAGATTCACGAATGGATACACTTCATAAACTTATCCACTGGCATTAGCTCCTACTCTTGAAAATATCTCCTAAAACTAGGATTTCAATGACCCTAACATCTCTCAACCACCCAGAAGTGTTCCCCCCCCCACACCAATTGGAATTTTGGCAGTAGGAAGACTATAAAGACAAGGAAAAGTTTCTTTTAAGAAGCTGTTCCCTACCTATCTAACCAAAATCTTGTCCTCAAGATTCCTAATCAAAATGGAGGCTTGAAGGTTGAAGTCATGTCATCCCCTTCTAATGGCTATCCACAACCCCACACATTGTACCTCCTTCACCACTTGAGTGCCCCAACACCTTTCACTTCTCCAAGCTTTCCTTTAATGGCCTTTCTACCCAAACAGTCCCTCTCATTAGCAAATCTCTGTGTCCATTTTCCAAGTAGGGCTCTGGTTAAGGTAGAAAGTTTTCTAATGCCTTGACCACCACCAATTTTTATTTTTATTTTTTTATCTTAGCACGCCCTTGTCCAATTCACCCAATGAAATTTCACCCCAAGTGATCCCTCCCATAGGAAATCTCTTCGAATTTTTTCTATTTTGATTCTCATTCTCCTGAGAACGACAAATAAGGACATGTGCTAGATTGGTATATTGAGAGTGCTTTTGATAAGAGTAGATCTTCCTTCTTTTGACAAGTACTTTTTCTTCCAAGAAGCCAATCTTCTCTTAAAGTGCTCCTCCACAAACCCAAACTACATCAAACTTAAAAAGTTCTTTTGAAGGAAAGTCTAGATATGTAAAGGAAAGTGTCCAATTTAGCATCATAAAGAAGAGGAAACTATCAATCATATGTTAATTCATTGTACGGTGGCAAAAGGTTTATGGGATATTATTCTTGCGTTGTGTGGTGTACAGTGGGTCTTTCCTAATTCTGTAAAGGAGGTTCTTAGTAGTTGGAAAGGCTCTTTTGTGGGGAGAAAAAGGAAGAAAATGTGGAAGTCCATCCCGCTTTTCATTTTTTGGACAATTTGGAAGGAGAGGAATAGGCTTGCCTTTAAAGGGGGTGTGTTAGCCTTTCAGAAATTAAAGACTTCGTTTGTGTATAATCTTTGGGGTTGGGCTAAAGTGTACATTGATATGGAGTCGAATTCCCTTATAGGTTTCTTGGAATGGATAGCTTCCAAGTAGGGGTTGGGTTCTTTTGTTTTTTGGTTTAGGGTTTGTAGCCTTGTATACTCCCTGTATGCTCTTCGGCTTTTTGCCTTCGTTAATATAATCGTTTACTTATAAAAAAAAAATAAAAATAAAGAAGTAGTCAATATATCTGGCCCCATCACCTTGCATTTTTAAACCATGATGCTAGCTCAAAGGAAATCAGCACCCATCTCAAATGCCTTGATTGATCCTCACTAGCCTTCTATAATAGCAAAGTACCATCCACAAAGAGTAGATGGGAAGCCTCCACCCTTCCCTTCTCCTATCCCCAAAAAAGAAACAGCTCCATAACCAAAACAAAAAGGTGAGGAGAGAATGGATCAGCTTGACCCAACCTCATAGAACTTTAAAAGAAACCTGTGGGTGTTCCATTGATTGAAATTGAACATCTCATATTAGAACACTACAACTGAATTGTTCATGTAACACAAGATGCCACAGGAACGCAGAAACTAAAATATGATTTCCTGCGCCAGTTAACAGTAAGGATATCTAGGGAAGCATCACTTCAACCCCCTTAAAGATACCCTTGCTGTCAAGGGTTGAAAAATTTTTAAATGCCAAATTTTATCAATGTTCGTATCCAATAAAAATGAAAAGTAGAAACTTTAATCCTTCCATCATCTCGCCAATGAGTGACTTTTCAATTTCAGCCATCTGTTTCAAAATTCCTTGAATTGTTAAATCAAAATATCTTGCAAAAGAGCATTTAGCTGCGTCAATTCATATCAATATGTGCCATTTTCCTGAATTATTTGACACTCTACTTGGCTGCAACAATTCTTTTCTTGCTTGTCCAAGCGGCCAATGTTTTGCCGATGATGGTGCAGTTCCCAGTTGTGGAATCACATTACTGCTTATTGCCTTTTGAAACATATGAACACAATATCAGGCTTATGGCTTGGTTCAAAATTAGACTTCTTACTGTAGCACATTGGAGAACCATCATATTTGGTTGGAGATACCACATCCCAATGAGGCTGTCCCTGGAATGCATGAACTGAATTACCACACTAATTGCTAAGGCTATGTTCGTTTTGGTACTCTTTCCCAGTCAAATTAATTTGCTTGCCTTGTATTCTTTAGTATCTGAGGTTAATTAAAGAACATTCCTTGCTGAACTCTACAGTTGCCATATGCATGGTAGTGTCTACAGTGGATAAAGTTTCTCTCACCCCCATGAAAGAATTCTCTTTTTCCCAATAATCTGCTTCCAAGCTGGCAGATGGATGAATCTGATAGAACAAGTAAAGCAAACAAAGTGATGTCTAAAAATCCCATGCAAAATAAGTGAATTTCTCTTGAAGGCCTGGCAATCCGAAATAGCCTTCATTCGAGTACTAACTGTCTAGTACTGTAATGGAATTGTGTTTACTTAGAATGTTTCTCAAGCTGAGGTGATTAGCTTCCCTAAGGCCATAATCTCAGCTTCACCTGCCCCACATTAACTAGAAATGCATAATATGATGCCTCACATTATCCATGAAAATCTCAGAAATACCTAATTGACCTGGACTCTCGGGAATATCCATCAAGGATGGCTTTTGACTATTCCTAGTGATCTAGGAATCTAGACACACATGGGTGAATGCACACAGCCAAAGCCAGCAAAATGACAACTCTCTGATAATCTAAGGCATAGGGACTCGTATGAACCCCTTGGTTATTGAGGCAATGAAGTGAGACTGAATTATCTCCCTAGCTGATTCTAAGATCTTCATATTTGCTTAAATTATTCTTCTATTAATTCCTGCTGCACTAATTGCTAAAATTGATAGGTATTCCTTTTCAGATTAAAACTGAAAGATCAATATAAATGCGACAAAATACCTAGGCTATAACCACTTAATTGAATTTATCAAAACATGCATAACATGGCAACTTAAATCCATGAATAGCCTAGGCTATAACCACTTAATCCGTTCTATAGTACATGGCCATTAGACATTCTAAGTGGGGCAAGTTATCAAATGAAAAATATTAAACCATGGGCTAGAACTTGCCCTGTGAGAAATAATGACAATAATGCCTGATTGAATACATTTGTGATGTGGGAGTTAATTCAAGTGGGAAGCATGCTTTGTATGATCACATTGAATGTATTACCCTAAAGAACAGTTATGATTCTGATACTAGCTTCACAGAAAGTCAGAAACCATAGAAAGGACAGTGCCTTCTGGGAAAGAATAGTGATGTAGAATAGAAAAAAGGCATGAAACATTTTTATTTGACACATGAACAATCTTAAGATGGAACTGATCAGGAAATGGGTGACAACTTGCTGATGTTTAGGGAAAATCAAGATCTTGAAGCACACAGCCTTAGCAGAAAAGTAAACACAAAACTATTGTCACTGGCACTAAGAGATGACAAATGAGATCAATTGTTAGAAATGGATTTATCAATGACACTAAAACATTGTGCAATTGTTGCTTATTTTAGGATCTAGAAATTGGAAATGCAAGAATGTTATTTTAATTTCTTCTAGTGGGAAAATTAAAGAAATCCTCTGATTTCCAGGAGATATCTCAGGTCATATTTGTTTCATTCTGTAACAGGGATGTGAATGTACCTGTATCTTTTATCCAAAAGTACCTGATGAGGAAACTAGATCTTACTAGTGAAACTGAGGTGAGCAGATCTGTCCTCGACGACTATACAATCAATAAATTTATGTTTGTTAATCTAGAAAGATCATTTGTACTTAACGGGTATAATTAAATGAACACTTGATTGTTTATTTGGTTGTTAGGATGCATTAAGTCTATGTTAACCTTAGTTTTACTACTATTTTTTTTTTCTAGTTTTTATTTATTTTTTATTGATGTTAATAAAGACAACCAAAATCATTATGCTTTGTGTGGTTTCTGAAGAAGCCTTCAATGAAGCATTATTATGATTATAAAGTCCTAATGGAGCCTCCAAAGTTTTTGCGAAGATGTCATAATTTTACTTGCCTCCAAACATCAGCTAAGATTATACAATAATGCCATGATGTCAAACATCAAGGAATCTTAGGGTTTTGTTTGGAATTTTTTCTTAAAAATAATTTTCTATTCTTCAAAACGAAAAACAGTTTTTTGAATTTAAATAATTTGTTCTGAAAATAGGCAATTGGATATATGGAGAATAGGTCGAGAATCTTTGTGTTGTAAATCATTGCAGTGTGTCTTGACGGTGAATAGACCGAGAAAACTCTGACCCGTTTTGCTCTTTGTCAGCTTAAAGCGTTGAGGAAGTTGGGTGTTCCAAGATTTATATTTTTGCTGAACATTGAGTTGATTCTGTTGCAGGTTGAGATCAAATGCATGGGTCAACCAGTCCTCCCTACATTGCAGCTGCATAATTTAGTTGATTTATGGCTACAAACAGCATCAACATCACAAAGGGTACCGGCATCGATCGGCTCCTCCGGCAAGGAGTTCGTGATGGTGCTGGCTTATGCTCGAAGGCTCCTAGACCCCTAAAAAAATCTGCTTCTTCCCCTTCTTCTCCACACCATCAATAATCTATATTCCCCTGCTGCAGATTTCATAGGAGATGAAATTCTAAAATGCCTACATTTTTTTCTTCTTTTTATTGAGACTTGTCCTTCATTCAGCAGTTTGTCCCTTTAACTGCATGATTCTACCCACAAGGTATGTCCTATGCTTGTTGTGAATTGAATTGTTGTTCTCACATTTTTCGGCTATAATTTCCATGTATTTTCATTGTAAACTATAGTAAAAAGGACTATATCTCTCGAGTACAAGTTGAGATTTAAGTCTTGTTATCCAGTTTTTGACTTCTCAAAAAGTAAAAAATCCTTACATTCAAGTTCATGGGGGGCTTCTATTTTGCTCGCTGAATTTTAATTGTGGTGAACATGGTTGAATTAGTAAATGACTGTTCAGAATAAAATTGTTTGTTTGAAAACTCAAATATGAAAAATAATCTTTTTCAACTTATTTTTGGTTACTATACACTTATTTGTAATGTTCAAAATATTCATCTTTTCAATTATTACTTAGAATAGGTTTTTTTTTATAAAAAAAAATATTGAAAATATTTCAAATTTATTTTAAAAAACAGCGAAAGCCTGCCTTTTTTGAAATTAAAAAACTATATTTTTTTTATTCCAAATTCGCAAATGTTGATATTATGGCATATCGGGAGGGTGTGCCTCCAATGATGACATGGTCCGAGTTCTCATCCTATTCGCCGAGATTCTGAGTAAAGCCGCAGATGTGAGCTTGCTGACCAAAGAATACTGATGAACTTCCCTTTGAAAACCAGGCAGAGAAATCAAGATCACGTGTTTATCAAGAAAAATAGGCACTCGCAAGGCTCCTCCATGAGTGACACTGTCAAATTCTCTTATCGCATTCTTCCTTTCAATGCTAGAATTTAATTTCAGTTCAGGGAAGCAAACCCTGTAGCTGACCTTCAGTCCGTGAACATATATGATATTGGCCAAGCCAAACATCAGAATTTGTGAAGCAAATTCAGAATATAGTTCCACGGCACTGAACGCTAAATTTGGAACAAGCTATGGCACTGTACCATAATCTGCATCAATCGAGTGTAAGATACCAAAAAAGTGAGAAAAAAAAATGATATACCAAAGATACGAGCAAAAGTGTAGGTAACAGAAGGCGAGGGATGCTGTTTTTTGTGTGAAGAAACAGGAAGATCATTTGTAAAATATAAATCCTTTAAATTACATGGTTAATAGTTAATACCAAAAAGTGCCTTTTTCGCTGGAGTGGAAGACCCATTAAATTTTTAACTAAATCAATAACAAGCAATGGGTATGAGAGTACACATGTAGGAATGTGCATTTAAGGACAAGATATCCTCCACAGGCAAGGTCAATACATCATGTATGTTTTGTGGGCACTTTGGTTAGGTGATGTTAATATAATTGATCCATGCCTATCAAAAGCGGGAGGACGAACCTTTCTTCAAAGATCCAAACAACGGTAAAGAACATTCAAATAGGAAATGAAACAGGGAAGAAAAATAAAAGAGTGCAAGGCCAAGATTCTTTGTCTGTGTTTAAGGGGTTTTCACCAAATTTCAACTGGAATCAATATAAAGAATACTGGTTCACAAACATCTGCAACAAGATTTTCCTTTTAAAGTAAACAGGCATAACTCATCAGGAGGTATACTAACACTTATCCCTAAGGAGGTACACTAACCAATATATGAGAGCATGTTGAAATGAGCACTTTGCTTCATCATATCTGCTGTATTAGTGGATTAAAAATAAGAAAGGCAAAAACTATTGTTCAAACCACGCATCTAATTAGTGAGGCCTACCCATTTAACCATGGTAACATGGTTTAAGGATCAAGATTCCTCCAGAGTAATGGGCATGAAAGGGGGAGGCCATGTGAGTACCAGCATTGGCTTTTGAGAAATTCACTGAGAACCATGATGCAGACGAAAGGCTTTCATAGCTTTCTCCTTTTGGCTTCCATTATTTATTTGTCTCGCTTTTTATTGTCCTTTTGAACAACTTTTCCTCACATGGGGCATAAGGGAAAACACATTACATTGGTCTACCACAATCCATTACACATGATCAATCACAACATCAAATGCCTAAACAGACTGGGCAAATAATAGCTTGACATGCATGCAAATGTCATGGCCATCAGCTCCTACTTTCCACCAACTAGGATTGGGTCATCACATTCTTTGTTCCTTGTATATAAATATGTGGTAAATTGACTTGATGAGCACTAGAACATAGAAGCTCAGGCTGATGTGAATTTAAGAAACTACAGAATTCCTATGCAATAATGGTGCTTTTTTTTTTGTTATATGAACATAGGCAAGTAGCATCTGATTAAAGGTGCCAAACAAAAAGAGGGGACACACCCTATGTACATAGGAAGCATACAGGAGGTACCAACTACAAGCAATTATAAAATAAAGTGAACTACAAGACAGAAGAAAATCCATTTGTAAGCAAGAAGAATGTTTTATTAGGGAAATCAAAAACTACAAGCAACTACATCAACAAGCCCTATTCCTGAAGTGAACTCTAGTCGCTCTCAGTCAGCTCATATACTAATAGTACATTTCAACCAAACTATCTACAGTTTATACTATCAATGAGTTTCATCGGTGTACAATTTTCCAAGGGACTATAGACCATTCCCGAGTAAACTTAATAAAAGTTTACTTTAGTTTTTGATCTTAATGCTCTTCTCCATTAAAGACTTATGACACTCTCTCCAAATGTACCAAAACAAGCAAAAGAGAGCTAAACACCAAGCCTTCTTACATGGTTTATTATATAGACATATATATATATATGTATCAAATAAAGGTGTGTTTCAAACATCTTCAAGGGGCACTGACTGATTTTCAACTAATTGTTTTTGGTAGCTTACTTAAAGAAGTACGGCTGTAAAAGTACCAATCAATTGAATAGCAAGTTATATGATTTTACAATGAACATTAAATTGTCCCCATTCAACTTCACTCTAAAAGCATGAGGCAGTAGCTTATTCACATGATTAGTCGATAACATGAACACCCTTGCACACCTCAACAAAAGCATTATGTCTGAACTTGTAAAAGGATTTAAGGCAACAGCTTATCATATGGGTTTTAACTAGACATTTAAACCCCCTGTTAGCTTGACAGGGCAACCGTGCATTATTCTGAATCCCCTAAACAAATCATGCATAGGAAATCTAAGCAGAGTTCGCTAATATGGTAACAAAAAACCAAAGAACCTGAAACAATTAATACTCCTTCCTTCAACAATCACACTTAAACCGATATCATAGTATGAGTTCCCTTCCATCATTTTCATCTACAAAACCAATATAGGGTTGATTTACCAAATACAAGATTTACAAACAAACAAATAATGCTTATAAAGAATAATAAACCAAATCACAGAAATCTTACATGCAAATGTAGCGATTATCTCCCCCGAGAACTCAAGCTAATTCTCCATATAATACATAATACATCCGATCCGAATCAACAACAATCTCCGTGGGAAACCTGAAAATCAAACTTGGCGCATGGGACTACCAACCACCGATAGCAGACCGTCCTCGGCCGCATCTTGCTCGTCGAGAAAGTGATCTTCCGTACCTCTAAACGCGGCGTGCAGGCCAACAACGACAACAACAATAGCCAAAGAAACAACCACATTCAACCAAACGTGAGTAAGGACCAAAACAACGATTGTCACGAGTCCCAGAACAATCAGAACCGTCCGGTCACCGATCGTGCGGTTGAAAATCATAAGAGGCTCGTTGCGGAAGAAGTAGAGGAAGAACCAACCGAGGAAGACGATCAAGAAGACGATCATGGAGACTGGGTGCCACAAGAGGCTGAGGAATAGAATGAAGAGTGCCATCATGACGTAGTTGACTCGGAAATAGGAGACGTTTCGCTTGACGCGTATCGTGACTTCCCCGGCGGCGTACGGACGGGAGAATGACGACAGATCTGCAAATTGGCGCCATGGACGACGCGTGGCGGGCGAGGATTGGGCCCGGAAGTTGAATTGTGGAGCGGAGGTGGAGGGTGAGGGGATGTTGCGGTAACCGGAGGATGATGATATCGACATTAGAGCCCAAAACCCTAACCCCAACCCTAGATTGAGGAACTTGAAGATTCGCACGCAGAGATGTATACCGTAAAACCCTAACAGTAGGGAGGCCTTTTGGATTCTTCATTTGATTTTTTTCCTATTTGTGAGGGAGAACAACGGATACCGGGGGTCAAAACGACGCGTTTTGAGGAGATTCTGAAGAAAGCGACGTCGTTTCATGATTGAAAGTTGTGAGACCGCCACCTTAGCTGTTTTTTACCTTCCCTCTTTATCATTTTTCCTTTCCCACCAAGTATTCTTCGCTTAATTATCATGCTTTTTAGGAAAGTTCCCAGCCACGTAATTGCACCATTCAAATCTAGACCGTTAAAATATATGATGAAATCGTTAAAATATTCGAGATGAGATAAAAAATCGAACCCTCGTCTTCAAAGGTAATTTGGTTTCCAAGGATCAAATTCGAACGTAATTCTTTTTGCTATACCACAAAAAATTTTATCCTAAAACCCCAAAAACTTCTAAATCCAAGCACTTGGATACCATAATCGTTCTGTTTTCATAGTACTTTGTGATCATAAACTGAGAAAGATCAAACCTACATGTGATGAATTCCATGATGATACATCAAATACAAGATTCAGCAAAACAAAAACAACATTCCTAAGCCTTACATGTCATGAAAGAATTTGTAAGTCCTAACATCTATCACAATGAACCTGATGGCACCAATGCAGCCCACTACTGCAACAACTGAGAACCATGTGGCTATGGTGAGGTTAATGAGCTGCACTGAGCGGCGAAGTCTCATGTTTTTGGGCATTCTTCCCGCTTTCAGATAGGCTAAAGCAGGGAAGACGAAGTCCAGAGGTGTGAACCCAACCGCCCCACAGATGGACACAAAGTCCCCGAAAAATGGCATGGCTGCAGCAATGAGAGTGATGACAACCATGTAGACTGAGGTGAGAAGAAGACGGATGAGGTAGTTTCTGAAGGGGATGCGGCTAGCGGTTTTCTGGGATAAGAGTTTTTCTTCTAAGTGGATGAATGTTGGTCTGCAATATATCTAGATGAAGAAGAATCGACATAGATGAAGTTATTTTCACAACGCAATTCTATGTAAATAAAATCATGAAAATAAAGGCATTACTTAGAACTCAGATGGAATTGCGAACAGAGCTACCTGGAAGCACCCTGATATCTGAATCACAGCAAAAATATTTGCCATGACTATTGCCCAATGTGGGATAGTGAGTGAAGACAGAATGTAAGGCTGAACTTGTGATCCAAATGCCCAGTAGCCCCAGAAGGCCAATTGCCAATACGACAAGACTATGAGGACATATGCTGCTGATACGCCTCTATACATGTTCTTCTTTGCAGGTTCCCGCACAGTATTCTGACCAGAGAATGATCGCATTCACTGTGTTGTGATGGAGATCAAGAAAGGAAAGAAAGAACGTCTTTTAACCAAATGTAGGTTGTGAAGGAGAATATTTTACCTGTATTTCTGGAAGCATTGCATCTCCAAAGGAAAAGGCTATTGTGCCAAGAGCGTTGAAGGCTTTAAATGCCTTAGAAGCGGAGCTTCCTTGTAAGCTGTAGCTAACTGAATTCCTGTCAATCTTTTTGCCTAAAATGAGATATGTTATCAGGCAAAGGTTCAGGAAAACCTGAATCAGCTTGGAACATGATGAAAAGGGAAGACGATCAGAAAATTCATCTCAAGCTCACCGTTATAAATTGTCACCCCAATAGTTGTACCGGCAAAGCCAATTGTACTGAAAGTGCACACTGCATTGACCCATCTCAGTGAGTGGATATCAGGAAACTGTGAAAGAAAAAGTTCAAAGGCCCCGAAAAAAATAATGAAATGCTGCAAGGTTAAGGCACCATCTGGGTGATAGTACTTGTAAACTGCCTGCACAAAACATTGAAGTTGATAAACCCTAACAGACCAACCCTGAAAAAATGAAAAGAAGAAATGATAAATACTACTGATCCTGTAAAGATTAATCGACCTTAAGGCTGCTGCCAGCAGCAATTTGGATGGCAATGTTATTGCCCAGAGAAGCCACCTGCTGAAAAAATGCAATAGACCAATAACCCCAGAATCCTTCAAGAATCAGAAGATATCATTATAGTCCAGGAAAATAAAAAACTGGTGGGAAAAATGCAATGCAAGAAAAGCATTAGATTGAGTTCTCCTATATCTGGTTCTTCTAGCTCCAATGTATACAAATATTTTGTGCTAAGAAAACGTACAGATAAGTAACTGTTACAATATGAAACATACAGATCAGTGAGCTATAAGGCCTCAGCATGAGTTCATGCAAGTTGTGCAATTTGGTATTTTTGACCAAAAGCCGTTTATGAAACATGTAAATATTGAAGAAAACATATCCAAAACTGACAAAACAGCCCAAGATGTGAAGGGTCATAGATAAACGCATAATCATACATAACAAACACTGAAAATTCCACATTGGTTTTGTTATTATTGTTGTGTCTTTTGTTTCACTGGTGTGATTATGGAGGGGATACTGACCAAAAATGCTCTGTCCAAGAAGCCGATATGTAATATGTTTCTGCCCATTCCATTTCCATAGAGACGCGATCAAAAGGCTAGAATACCATGTGGCCAGTGTTCCACCCACCAAGCTACTAACACCTGAGTTTGGAATGGCAATAACAAATCCCAGATGAGATTGAGATGGCAAATTTTTTTTCTACTTTTCCTCTCTATTTTCTTTCCTTGACATTTTCTATCAAATTTTCTAAACACCAAACATAGTGCAAAAGAGAGAAGGCATTCAATGCCACCACTAAAATGGTGAAAATTTGGAGAAATTTTTCTAGAAATGTGAATCAACCTCTTGATACTCAACCCAATAAAGTTTCCATACTCAATTCAATGTAGCGCTAAATCAGAGTGAAAAGTAACAACGATTCAATGGGCTTAAACTTAAGAGCCATCTTCAGGGTTACCAAACAGTAAAGAGAGTGATTTGAAGTTTTCAAGAGGGGAGTAAACCCTTAAAGCCTTAGCTTAAACAATTTCATATTCAATTCAAATCAGCAGGCCAAATCAATTAAAAGAAAGTAATAAATTAACTCATAATTGCAAATTAGGGACTCAATCCATGGGAAACAGTTTTTCTTTAAACAAAATTGAAGCTTATAGATTCCACCAAAATTGTATTGGAAACAGTTTTTAAACAAAAAAAAATTAAAAAAAAAATTGAAGCTTGAACATGAAATTTTTTTAATAAATTTGGGGAAATCCAGGAAATATTTAATAAATTTGTTGCTATTTTAAGATTAACTTCAAAGGATAAACCAAATCAATCTTATAGATTTTGACAACTTATTTCAGTACTTGACTTATTCTAGTCGCGCTCACAATTGCTCTGTTTGGCTGCTGAGAAAAAGATAAGAAAACAAGGGGCAAAAAATCCATAACCCACTATAATTTCCAGCGAACCAAGTTATATACCTGGGTTTTTACTTCTCTAGTTTCCCGTATTCAGACTTTTAAAAACAGAGTTCTTTTATTTTTCTTTCCTGCACTTTTTCGGCAACCAAACAAATAGGAAAGCAATGAAATTACCAAGAGGCCATCCAAGAGAAGAAAGAGCAAAGGGAAGCGGAGCGTAGGCAGCTGGAGTGGCGATGGTAGTCGCCACATGGAACGCCGCGTGCTTCCACGTCCCCCTACCTCCTCCTCCTGCAACTGCAACTTCATTAGCTGCTTTTTCTCCTTCTTCTTCATCGACCCTGATTTTCTCTGCAGTTGTTGCTGGTAGCGATAAAGCCATATCTGGCGTTCTTCAGCTCCGGTGGTGGATGGAAGTTACTTGAAAAGTACATCAATGGAGTCTATGCGAGACCAGTCACCACAATAGTTTGTATTTTTGACTTTCTGCTTCACGTTGAAAAATGGGAGGACGGCGTCTTTAACTCCTTGATATTTTTTTCTGTTTACATTTGTTTTTCAGTCGTTGAATGTCACTCCAATTAGCGTATGCTTATTCCATCTCATATTAAAATTCGATGAAATCCACTCGTCTTTACCCTCGGAGGAGCCAATCAAACATACATTACTCGGCCTATTACGAAGACTGAGTTTATTACCATAGAAAGGGTAAGTTTTGAGGTTGAGTGACTTAAAAATCTCTTATTAGATATCCATTTATGGATAAGACCACCATTGTCTCTATATATGCAATATGATAGTCAAATTGCAACAGCACAGGTTAAGAGTTACACGTTTAATGGGAAGAATAGACACATGCTTACATGCTTAAAGCACAATATTGTGCCAACTAAGGTTTGCCATAAGAATTAAATCTCTAGGGTTTGTAAGGTCAAGGTTGAACTTAGCCCATCCTTTGACCAAATCACTAAATAAAAAATTAGTGGAAAAAACATTGAAAGGGATGAAACTCATGTCTAATATACAATTTAAGAGTAATGATAATCCGACCTACAAGAATGGAGATCTCGCAAAAGTAGGTTTAGGTATTAAGTCATTTGTTGACTATAACATGTTCTACTAGCTAGTTATATTTGAGCCTATCCTTAGGGTGTAGATAGAATATATTACACAATGATTGAGAATAATATTTCCATGTAATGAATATCATATTCATCATGGATGATGTGTTTAGTTTTACTTGATGGATTATAGTATGAGAACTTAGGCAAGTCTTTTAGAGTTCTTACGAATATCCAAGCAAAGTGCATGGTCTACTTTTGCTAACTCGTTATGTATACCTCAAAATTAATAAACCAATGTGGATAATAGGTTCCTTGAATTATATAAAGAAACATTGGTTCATAGCAATGTATTTCCACTAGGTTTCTATGACTCAAAACTTATTCATTCTAAGGCTAGTTCATAGCCCATGGATACCAATGCTAATGCATTGGATTCTAATATTCCTCCAATTGTTTTCTTCATTCTCTTCTTCACGCATGCACTATGCGAGGGCTTGTTGGAAGAATGCATGTATGTATGTGTTAGAGTGCAAGAGTATAAAGGTGTCAATCCTACATTGGAGAGGGATTGAAACCTTTTGCACTTTATATAATGTCCCACATCCATAACCTCTTAAGCTTATGGAGGGGGAAGTGGGAGCCTTGCGTGCCCATTGGGCCTAAGCCCGTCCAATGGGATTTCAAGTGGTTTGATCCAAGAACTTACACACACATCCCAACTCTCAGAGTCTCCATATAAAATAAAATTTGCACCTCTGCTCCAACATTCCCTACCTACTATAGTCCATACCATTCCACCGTTCCCTACCTACTATAATCCATACCACCATTATAGAAAACTCATCTATTGTTGTAGTGCAATAAACCATAACCATATCTACTACAAACCCATCTAACTACAATCCCGTCCATCACTATTGCATACCACCTTAGCCGTTGGAACACTGATTCCACCTTACCCACCACAACACACTTCCACTATTACAATCCATTATAGGTTTAACACTTTTTGATAGTTGAAGTAGACTTTACTCTTGCTATAATCATTTCATTTTTCAAACTGTATTGGTCTTGTCCGAGGAGTACACCTAGTTGAGTTGAGTTCTCAATTGTTGAATCCTAAAGGTAGAACATCAACTCCCTATTGCACTAAAATTGATCTCATTAATAAATTAATCTACTTTAAGAACAATACTTTGTCATGTCTCAACCTCCCTAAATTGATAAGTGTCTAGCTTTTTTTTCTTTTTTTTCCCCTTTATTGTCATGTTTTGGACTCAATTTAGTTGTCACTTCATTTTAACCCTCTAGTATTTTGAAACCACCAAATGGAAGATACAAGAGAAAAAGACCATACTCATATATTTGCTTAATATACCATAGTCTATCAAATAAAATTGGATTATATTTCTTTATAATTATATTTAGAGCTATTTATATGTTTACACCAACTTCAAGTGATATTTTCTTTAAATCAATTAATTGAATAAATGGTGCTCATAATCTCGTACAAAATTCCAATATATGCCATTAAATATGCAAAAAATAAAAAAATAAAAAAATAAAAATATTGAACAAGGCATTTAGAAGATGAAATATTTGATTTGTAAGGCATTTTCATATTTTGATATTAAGCTTTTATTTCCAATGCAAGTTTCATCTAGCTTATACTTTTAATCTACACATTTCAATATGATTTTTTTTTCAAATTTTAAAATAAAAATTTAAATAACTTTGATAATAGTGGCAAATTTAAAATGTTGTGAAGTGTTTAAAAGTTAACTTTTTTTTACTTGGGAAAATTATACATATTATATTCAATTTTGGGTTTGAGTTGATCGTATATCAAAGTTTAAAGAACTTTGATATATATATATATATATATATATATATCAAAGTACAAAATAATCAACCATATGAGATCTCGATTCGAATTACATGATCAATGATCTACTTTGATTGATAACATTTCTATATGATATTGAAAGAACAAATGAGACCATTTTCATTGTGTAGCCAAATCTAATCAACCACCATTTTACCTAATAGAATATAATTTTCATTCTTCTTTACAAACCATATCTTTGTCCATAAATTAGATCTACCATGATGCCATTTATTAATTACAAAGATAAAAATTATTTAATATATAAGTTAGTTTTATAACCATTTTTTGTTTATTAGGCAGTAGAAATCATATCTAAATTTTGAAGAATATTTTTTTTTATAAAATTTTCAAATGTTTATAGATTTAAGGGTTTTGAGAATAGCGATAACAATATCTCAATGGCATAACGCCAAATAGGGTGTCATGTGTGTCCTCCAATAAGTTGTGTTGTATTTATTATTCAATTGCACTATACTTTATACAAATTGTAATAACTTTGTATCATGCTAGCTCAATTAGATTTTATTATACATTTAAAGGATATTTAGTAAATTAACTTAATTTAAATCATTAAATAAATTAAATATATTTAGTAAAATAATTTAATATAACTACTTAGACTCAAAAGTAACTTTAAGTATTAAATCAAAATAAATAACTTAGTGAATGTTTGGTAAAACTTAATACTTATTACTTAATGACTTAAAAAGTTTTAAACTAAATTATTTTTAAGTTGATAATTTAAAACTTATTACTTATTTTTTACTTTAAGTATTAAAATTATTTGATAAAATTTTAACTTAAAATTTATTCTAAATCATCAATTATATATTTATCATCATTAATTTTAATTAATATTCATTTTCATTAATCTTAAGTAATAAACTTGTTTGTTAAACATCGATATTTTAAGTATTGCAGATACATGAGATAACTATGAAATATTTACTATAAAAAAATGAGTTATGATATGGAACCCATAATTATAAAATATACTTTCACCATATGTGAGTAAATGAGATAAAATAGAATTGAGATCCTAGATAAATTAATTATTTTAACTTAATACTTAAAATTATTTTTAACTTTAAGTTATATATTGAGTTATTTTATGGGTACATAACTTAAATTAAGTTATTCAGTGGTTAATTTGATTTATCAAAACACCCTGACCTTAGATTTAAAATTTGGGATAACACCAGAGTTTATCCTGTACGTTTTCTAATTTTTATTCTATTTACCATTTTTTTTTGGTTTTTTGTCTATGCTGGTGCCAGACCCGACCCGAATCAGAACCCACCCGCTGTTATTGTTCACATCCATGCCTGCCACGGAACCGCACTGATTCAAACCCACATAAACCCTAGTGAAGAGAAAGACAACGGGAAAATCTCGACGCCCTGTTGCCAAACTGCTTCTCGCTTCCAACAATGGTGTACATAGAATCTTGGGACGAGTTCGTGGACCGATCTGTTCAATTGTTTCGTGCCGATCCAGACTCTGTACTCGCCTTTCTCTCATTCACTTCATATATGTGTTTTTGTTCGTGGAGTCTTTGTTGTTATCGCCGATCATCGTTGACTCTTGTTTGAATGTAGTCTTTTTTATTATTTTCGTTTTGGTTGATTGATTTTGGTGGTTGACCCTGCAGACTCGGTATGTGATGAAGTACAGGCACTGTGATGGTAAATTAGTGCTGAAAGTCACTGATAACCGCGAGGTATGATTTGGATTCAGGTCCAAAACGTTAAAGTCTTGATTTATATTCGGAAATTTGATTTGGGATTTTTTTTCTTTATTGCAATGCGTGGGGCGTTATTTTGGCTTTTCTCAATGCCTCATTGTGGGTTTCTTGCCTTGTATTGGAATGCTTATAAGTTTGTATACTAGAATTCAGTGCATAGGGATGGTGCGTGTTTGATCTTTGTATATTGGGGTTGGTCTTGTTGTATGATGTCCGTGCTTGCTGGTTCCTGGTTTTATAATGCCTTGAATTCGGTGTTGTGAATTTGCCTTTTTTTTTTTGGGGTGGGGCGAGTTGATCTTTGTACGATGACATGAGGTTCTAGGGAAATTTGTTGATGAAAAGGGGTCAAAATCTCTCTCACTTTTGATACAAAGGGACTTCACCCAACTTGAAGGATATTGAAACCCCAAAGATTTTTGGACAGGGAATGTAGAATGTTTGGGTGGTTTTCAAAGTAACATCTCCATCCAGCAAGCCTTACTGCTGCACCAGCATAATTATCACTGCTTTCTTGTCTTTTCTTAACCATCATCCTTGACAAAATCTTCTCTGATTAGGGTGAATTCCTTGTTGTGACTGGTATGCTTGTTGAGTTCGGATCTAAACACCCTCATCTTAAGACTTTGAAAGCTTAAGTGTGTTTTTATTCCTTTTTTTTTTTTGTATGGTGAAACCAGCTGATGAACTACTTGTCTAATATCCTGTGCCACTTGGTTAGTTCATTAAAACTCAGGGTGGCTTGAAGCTTGTATGTGAAATAGCAATTTCTTTGTCTATTACGTTACAACACAATACAAGAAAACCATTGAGACAACCTATGGTTGTGTCACTGAGTCCTTTTCAACATATGTAGGTCTGTACTAGGCTAGGATTGACCACTTGACTCCCTTTTCAACACATGGGGGTTTATACATATATATAGTTAGTCATGTCTTCTCTAATTGGCCTGTGCCTTTCATTAAAGCATAGACAGTTGACATCCAAAATCCATGTGTGTCTATGGGTCATATGTTCATGATGTTTTTGAGCAGTAGCATTGGTTTTTGATGAGATTTTTCTTGAAAAATATCATTAGCTAAAATTTGTATCCCTAAAGAATGGTCATTAACTTATATTGGTGATAGAATGGGAAAATTGGTCAAATTCTTAGGGGTTTAGTTTTGTTGTTTGTTGGATAATGGAGATGGCATAAACCTCTTATTGATTGATAATAGGGTGTTAAGTGATATTATATTCCTTGCTTATTCTTGGCAGTTGGACACCTTAAGAACTTGGACAGGAGAGGGCGTCCTTTTAATGATTTAACATGATCAAAGTTTTTAAAGGCGAAAGCGCAAGGCGAGGCGTTTTTGTGTTCGTGAGGCGAGGCGTAAGCCTCGAGGCGTTGAGGCGTAAGCTTTTTGAGCCTCAAATTATATAATTAATTAATATTTTTAAATATATAAAATAAAATAGCATAAATAAAAACATGAAAACAATTCATTAGAATCATAAAAAAAAGGCATACTAGTTACTTTCACAAAAAAACCATAACAAAGTCATAAAATAGATTTTAGATTCAACTATACTAATAGTTTCAAACTTTAACAAAAAACCATAACTAAGCCATAACAAAAAGCCAATTTTTGATCCTTAAAATTGGTCAATGCCTCTTTGCATTCCAATCTAGCATCTACACTAACTTTGTTACATGGTTTCATACCATGATGAGTTCCGGCTAAGTGATGCTTAAGTCTATTCACCCTTCTCGTGCATCTTTGATTGCAAAATTTACATCTTAAATATTGCTCCCCGGCAACTTCAATAACATACTTCCACACAAAATCTTTTCTCGAATTTTTCGAATCGGAGGAACTCATTCTAAAAAAAAAAACACCAATAATAATATTCAAATTTCTATATAACAATATAATTGACTAAAAAATAATAACAAGACATAATTGAAAGGAATTTAAAAATGAAATACAAAATTTAATTGGTTTAAATTTAAAAAAACCAATATTTTTTTAGAGGAAATTAAAAATTATACACATAAATTTTAATTGGAATTTAATAATGAAATAAAGAAAATTTGGGTGAAAATTAAAATTAAACCAGAAATAAAAAATTAATTTTAAGCAGCCAAATTACCGGAATATTTAGAAAATAAAAATTGATGAAGGGAGCTTACTGGCTTAGTGGCTAAGACTGAGAGCATGGTCAAAATTATTGGCTGAGAGCTTGGTCAAATGATTTAAATATATATAGTTATATGCATATATATTGGATGAAGAGGCATTTGATTAAAAAAAAAAAATTGATGATGAAGGAGACCGGTCGACTGCCAAGAGAGAGACCAGCCTCTGTGTCGAGTTTGTCGACTGCCATGGAAGATGGAGAAAACCATGGAAGATGGAGAAAAAGATGAAGAGATGAAGCCGAGAGGGGGAAGCATGGGAGACGCGAGTTCGTGACATACCTGGAGATGAACGAGAGGGATCGCCGCCGGAGAAGATGCTCTGCGATTGGTCGCCGCCTGAGGTTGAGCACTCGGTCGCCGCTTCAGGTAGGGTTTCTTTTTGGAGTTTTTCTCCCAATTTCTGTTGCCTTCAATCGGGACTCGGGTTTTGCTTTAGGGATTAGTTAGGGTTTTTTTTTTTTTTTTTTTTTTATTTCCGTTCATGGCCACATCAGCTCCTACAAGGTGTGTGCCTCCTTCTCGGAGCGTAAAAGGCGCGATCAAAGCGCACCTCATTGGAAAAGGCGTACGCCTTTCAGGAGTTGCGTTTTATTATTTATGCATCAAGGCGTTTTTGCCCCGCCTCGCCCTAAGGCGCGCCTGAGATACGCCTTTGAAAACTTTGAACATGATAATGTTCAAACTTGTTAGGCTGTTCACATAAGTAAATAAATAAATGAAGTCCTTAGTGGCATCGGATGATTGAAGGCGGCAACATTAATATTTGCTAAGTTGATTGATAAGGGTAGTGATACCATTGTCTATGAGTATTAGCTCATGCTCAACTTGTCAAGTAAGGACCAAATTGTTGACATTGGTGGTGGATATCCTAAATTTATCATGTTTTTGGAGTTGAAGCTTTGTCAATATAAGTGCCTATAAGTTTCTAAAAATTTTTGTAGCAAGTAATTAAGATGCTATGTGTATGAGGTTGGTGTGTTGCATTTAAAAATGAGTTATCCTTTGTACTTTATGGAGTTTATAGTTGATGCCAATGTTTTCTAAACAGGATTGGTCATTGAATCAGAAATGTGAGATTCAATGGTTGGACTGGTGGTTGATATGTATTATTAAAATTAAAAATAATTATAAAAATTAAAATATATATAGATAATCAAGATATTTAATAATATTTTTTTAATATTTGATATTATCAAATTAAATCATGATAAGGATAAATATAAATGTGTTAATATTTTAAATTTTATTAAATAAAACATGTATGATATAATATTTAAATGGGAAGACTTTCAAAATGAAAGAAAAAATTTATTATTTAATTTTATCTATATATAAAAGTTATATACTTTATTATTTTGTACTTTTTAAAAATATTATATTATTTGATTTATATTATTTTCATACTTATTATAATGAAAATATTTTAAAAGCTATTTTATTTTATAGCAACTTGCCAATTTGTACCATAAACTATAATTGGCCCCTAGTGGTCAGCCCCTACTCCTTAACCTTTCGGACCAAGGCTCAATCCTGTTGATAGGGAAACCATTTTGGAATTTTTGTAAATGCATCCCACATCGGAATCCGATGAGAATGTAAAGTTGTTTAAATTCCATTAGTGGCATGAATGTGATGTGCAAGTCATGAGGCGGCCACCCTGGGCCAAAAAGCAGGCCTAGGCCCAACATTTTGGGGAAAAAAGAATGGGGCAGATTAGGCTGATAAAAAAGGGGGTGGACAGGGGGTGCAGAACTGGGCTGGACTGGTTCACCAATTTCACAGTCCAACCGCCATCAACCTGGTTCTGTTCCGTTCTGGCTAAAAAGTCGAACCAGCTGGTCCAGACCGGTTTTTAAATCATTGGTTGATGACATGTGATATTTTAGTATATTTGAGATGCCATGTGCTTCTGGAATCCGTAGCTTTAAAAATAATTTTTTTTTTAAAAAAGAAAATTTATTCTCTAAATAGATACTCATGGATGGCCCTTGCAGTTTGCCTTTGATTTCAATGTAACCGAATGACTTTCTTCTTGTAAAGTATGTTTCAATTCAGAGAAGGCATCTTATCCTCTCAACCTTAAATTAGATTAACTCAGATGGCTAATTCACTTTCTTAACATTCCTGGCCTAGTGGTGTTGTTTTACACCTTTGCAAAACTATTGTTCAACTATTTTTGCATTGTTTTAGTGATGCTCCCTGTGTGACTTGACTCTTGTATGGCATATTAAATAACTCATGGTAGTGACAGATGCCCCATATCCATCCCAAGTTCCAATATGTTTGTCTCTATTGTTCTTATTGTATGAAAGTATTTGTAAGTTCTGGCCATCCTATAATGAGGTGCCCCTTTATTCTGAAAGCTTTTAGTTACATTAAATTCACATTGCCACTGCTTTTACATCATGGACCTGAGCTCAGTTGCGTTTATAAATATGTATACAGGAGATGTAAAGAAGGGTTTTGATATCACTCATGTAAATGAATAGCCATGTTGTCCAGAACCTATGTTTCTGACATTGTATGCTAAGTTAACTTATGTCATCAATCCTTTTATTTTTCCCAGTGTCTCAAGTTCAAGACAGACCAGGCACAGGATGCAAAGAAGATGGAGAAGCTCAATAACATATTCTTTACTCTGATGGCTAGGGGTCCAGAAGGTTTTTTCACCTTTTTCTACTTCTATTATTGTATTATTCATTCAGGATGGATGTGATCATTGCATGGAAATGGAAACCTCCCAACTGGTTTTTCTAATATTTGGGCACAATTCTGATAAACTGTTAGAATTACAGTAATATAAAATTTACCCAATGCTTACAAAATAAATAATCTCTATTTTTTAAGCAGATGCTATGGCTTTTTCAAAAATTACACTCATTTGGATTACTCTGTAGTTGACAATGGGATGAGAAGATATTCTTTGCATGTCCATGCACTGCCCTTGTAAAGTTTCTTCATGTTCTAAAATGTTAGAAAGATGAGTTGAAAGTGAACCTGCAGCAGGACTTTCCATCTTCAAAATTGTCTACATATGAACTTGGCCATTATTAGTAATCTTTCATATATAATTATTTTTTGTTTTGGATCTTGTGTTTGCCAAGCTGTTCTAACAACCAGTCCTCCCTTTTTCTCTCTCTTCATTTAATTTATCATACAGTGGACATCTCAGAAGTTACAGGAAAAGAAGCGATGGAAGTACAGCCTGCCAAGAAAGGAAGAGGAAGGAAACAGTAAATTTATTGTTATCACACAGATTGGCGGCTTTGATCAATAATTCAGGGTTTGTGAATTATTTGGGAGATTTGTATTTGTCAAACCATTGGATTTTAATAGCAGATATTTCTTTTGCCAACTTCAGTACCTTTTTGCTGAGTCCTCTTTAATAGCATACTGATTAGCAATTTTTTCTAGGGATTCTAACTAATGCTTTTCTCCTTTGTGTCCATTTTTTGTGGATAAAGTTTTACTTCAGTTAACAAAGAAGCGATACTTTTGTTGTTTTATGCATGTCATTGTCATTGTGGGGTTGTAGTTTAACTTGCATACTAAATCAAGTGGACAGCAAAGTTCTTGGTTGCCTTTAATTTGTGACACAACCACGTGATGCATGCCATAAGCTCTTTTATTTAGAGTATTGAAAATTCAAGAAATGATGGATTAATATGATATTGTTATGATTCTATGAATGAGTTTTATTCAGCCATTTAGTAGGTAAATACAATCCAAGTTGATGCTATCTGTGTTCATAACTATATTTACTATTTTCGTTTTCTTTACAATTCTTGTTACTATAGTTTATTTTTAGATGATTGAGTTTGGAAGCTGAAATGGAGTTGGATTCAGGTTTTAAGAATATGACTCTCATGAATGAGTTTTATTCACCCATGTAGTAAGTAAATACAATCCAAGTTGATCCTATGTGTGTTCATAACTGTATTTACTATTTTTGTTTTCTTTACAATTCTTGTTATTCTAGTTCATTTTTAGATGATTGAGTTCAGAAGCTGAAATGGAGTTGGATTCAGGTTTTCGTTCTTGTCTTAGATAACAATGGGTTGGTTCAGGTTTGAATGTGTGGATCTAAACTCCCTCTCCAATTTGTCAGTCTGTCTGAGAGCAAGCCATAGTGGACATGGAGATCTGGGTAGCCCTTCCTTTACCATTTCTAATTCTGTGTTCTATGTGACTGGTACTGGTAGGATCCCAAAGCAGTAGCTCTTTGCTTTTCTATGCTTTAGCACATTCAAAAGGTAAAGTGTTACTTCCATGTGCCTCAAAAGCATGTGAAATTCTGCTCCTTTTCCCTCCCAAACAATTCGAAAGGAGGAACATATTCTTCTATTAAAGCCAGGAACAGCAGGATAGAATTTTGATGGGGGGCCAAAGGTATAGGACAAAGTGGATTGTTTGTTCATGATTAGGGTATGTTCCAAGGTAGAGTTCCAAACTTTTGTGTCAACCTCTTTTCTCTCAAAAGAAGAGTCTACACTAAATATATGCTAGGAATTGTTACAAGAAAGCTTCCATTTGGATGATGTGAGTAATACAGGATGGTGTCGGTTGTTTTGCTTTGAGAAAACTACTATTGGTAATGAAAATGGAAGTGGGTTTTTTTTTTTTTTTTTCATATTATCAAGTCTTTGTGAAGATGTGTTATTATTCCCTTTTTTTCTTTTGTAATATTTTGTAAATTTCCATAGATTTATGGTGGGTTTCTTGTTGAAATAGTGTTGCTATTTGCCTTTTGAGCTTTGTACATGTCTGTGCCCAAAGAATGGAGAAAGGAGGTCTCAGATGATTCTCAAGTATATAACATTGAAGAGGAAATATTCCTTGGATGTGGTGAAAGGAAAATCTATGATGCTAAGGCTTGTAGCCATGTGGAGGGCTTGGATGGCCCTTTTTCTTCAAGACCTTTTATTCTTTATTTTTAGGTTTAAAATTGGAACTTGAAGTTGATCTCTTCTTACCTCATCTGATATTTTGCTAAGTTTATTCCTTTTCAACTTTTATGCGGCAAGTAAATGAAATCCTAATGAAAATTACTTTTTTTTTTGTTTCCCATTTGTTTGGTCTAGAAGGAAAATTACAAAAAGAAAAAATTAAATATAATTAAAATTAAATAAAATAGAAATTTATATATTTTAAATTATTAAATATTCATATAGAAAAAAAAAACAATAAATGAAATGAATTAAAAGAAATAGGGAAAATAGTTTATATTAATTTTAAATCTTGTTATTTTCCACTTTCTTTTTACCCATTTTCCTTAAAAAATTTCAAGAACCAGACAAGGGGTAAACTTTTGTTTGTTTTTAATTGAAAGCCTAAAAGAAAAGGCTAAAGCGCTTTCATTAATACTAATTTTAGAAACGCTTTTAAAAAGAATCACTTGTATCTATTTGAAACTTACCTTAAAAGAGATAATGTTTTTTAAAAATTGTTTAAAAAATTTGAGGTTTACTACTTCAAATTTTAAATGTATATTGCCATATTTTATACTAGTTTTTTTATTTTTCAAAATAAAAAGTACATGGAAATAACTAAAAAAATGATACTTAGCAAGTAATTGTCATGTAATTACTTCAAGTGATTTTCTATTTTTAAAATTTCATCAAATACCTCTTGTAAAAAAGTTTCTTCATGTATTAAAAACATATTTTTAATCTCTTATAAAACTACTTTCAAATAGATTATAATATTAGAAACTTTAAATCTTATTTAATGATTAATATTATTTTTTAATAAAAAAATAAAAATATTAATAACTAGGATATTTTTTAAAATTATAATTAAATAAAATATTATTTGATGAAAATTTAAGAGTATAACTTAAGCTTGGTCCAAATTTTCATAATATTTATAATATATAATATCTTATATATTAATATTCTTTTTAAATATATATATATATATATATATATATCACATACACTATATCCTAAACCTTTTCAAATTCTTTTACAAAATACATATAAATTTAATTTTACCTTTTTATTGTTACCTTAAAATTTTATATTTTATTTATTTAAAAAAAAAAACCGTTGTAGTTGGATTTTATGAAATATGTAGGTGTGGACCCTATATTTCGGCTCAATGCGTTTCCCACTTGAATGGCGAGCTCGATTTTTATTTTTGAAAAATGATTTATCGTTGATTAAGAAAATGACTTGGAATCGCCACTTATTTTATTTTATTTTTTTAAAGAGTAAACAAAATAAGAAAGAAAAACCCTAAGTGTGACTCCTTACTTTGGAAAAGGTGGTCTGCAAAAAATCAAATCGGGTTCGGAGGTTAGGTTACTTATCGGAAAGGTACGGTAAAGACCATAGCACCCCTCTAAGTCCCTAAAGTCGGGTCTCTACTAATAAAATGAAGCTGACATGGCAATTGATAAGAACATCAATGAATACTCAAATCGAATCATGCACATATAAGAAACAGAATATGTATAGAAAATAACCAGAATATGAGCGGATGCGTACTTGGGTAGCAAACGACAACGCGCTATCATGGAACAAGGTTAGTGAACAATTAAAGAATAATCTCATGCATGTCATAGAGCAAAATAAATCAATCATGTATGATAATCAAGTCAATCAAATCTCATATGTCGGACCCCCACCAAAGCCCATTTTATCTTGTCTGAATCATTTCCGATAACTCCATTGTTTGGAATTACGAAATTGATTTCTTGCTTATTCCAAAACATTTTAAAAAACAGAGGAAGTATGAAAATTGTTTGCCAGAAATAAAAGTGGCAGTAAAGCTTTATTAAAAATGTGATTTTGGAACCTAAAGAAAATGCTCTAAGGATGAAGAAGAAGGTTGAACGTTGACCAGACAGAATTCCGGATGTGAGATATCCGGAGAAGGTTGAACGTCGGCAAGACAGAATTCCGGATGTGAGATATCCGGAGAAGGTGGAACGTTGGCCGGACATAATTCCGGATGTGAAACATCCAGATGAGGTAGAACGTGGTCATGCAAGATGGTGACACTTGTCAAACATAAGCTGCAAGAATGACTCCCAAAATGGGGTCTACAGTAGGTTTCTTTAAAGTTAAAATATTCCTTAAAACTTCAACATCATGGAATCTTTAAAATGTTGTTTTTGGTATTTAGATAAAAGGAGGCATTTTAAAAGTTATGACTTTATTTAAAAAAAAAAAAAAACCGAACTATAACTCACCCATACTAAAAATCGGGAATTTTGATGAAAATTTTAACGGTCGAGTCAGTTTTTAAGTTACTTTTTAACGGTAAAGATAGTTATTTTTAGTTACTTTTAATGAGGAAAAAAAAATGCAAAGTAATGAATCTCAAAAGTTAAAAATACGCGGCCGCAAGAAAGAGATAAGGATAAAGGAATTGTAGTTAGTTATTTAGACAAACGGTTAAAGAGACTCATTTTAACGATAAAATTAGTTAGTTTAGGTGGTTTCTTTTTTTTTTGGCATAAGTTAGAAGTTAAAAACCAGTTACGTTAAGGAATACAATAAAATTTTCAAAATCTTCTAATTTTTATAATATTAAATTATTATTTTTCGCTTTTAATAATATAAGTATTTTAAAATTTATTTTCGATTCTAATTATTATGTGTCATGTTGAAGATAGATAATTAAAAGAATTATTTGAAAAAAAAAACTTTTGAAAACAAAAATATTAATTGCTTAAAAATATATATTTGATTGAAAATTATTTTTTAAATAAATTTATATTAGTGTAAAATATTTTAAATTAAAAATTTGTTTTGTGAAATAATTCCTTATTTTTCTTCTTTGAGATGAAAATATACCAATAACATAAATTGGAAGTAATTAAATTGCGTTCCCAAGGGCATATTAGTCATTGAAGTGATGTAGACCATCAAATCATAGGGTACTAATTTCACTGAATTAATCAATTACAGAGCCTAATCAAAACCCAGAAATTCAAAAGTACTAAAATGCCCTCACTGGTTGAGAGAGCATATAAGTCAACGCTTTTCAGAAAAAGTGGGACCCAGAGGCTGTCAGTCACCGACTTAACAGTTCTCCCCCGGCGCAATTTAACAGAGCGCCAAGTTCTCCCAGTCAACAAGCCTTGGGTCACGTGTCCACTTTTCATACCTGTTTTCCACGTGGCATCTTCCCATTCACTGGCTTTTGCAACGGCTATGTTCAAGAGTTTTGACTCCTATGCACTTTATCCCTTAAAATATCTATAAAATATATATATATTAATTTTGGTCGGAGAAAAAATGAAGTGGATTTGCATTTAAAAATAAGAATAAAAATAAAAGAAAATGGGAAATAAATTAAATTTGTAATAAATTGAAATTGAAAAAAAAAAGAAAATTTTTTTCAGTGATTTATTGAAAAACATTTACACAATCCTGTCATCCACCTTTAAAATATTGCAGAAATATCATAGAATGCCTTGAAAAGAAGATATAATCCACCAAGATTCTCCTCTATCTCTAATTTAATGTTGCTTCTGTTTTCTGTGTATAAATGGTAATAAAATTACTACAAATATTTTTGGAAAAATTTAATTTTTTTTTTTTTACAAGTCATTTAGATAAATGGGAATTTTTTTTGATAGGTTTTTGAATGAGTAGATGCATTTATGAGATTGGGTTTTAAAAGGAATAAAGATTGAACAGAAAGCATTTATGTGAATGGAGACAGGGCAACTCCGGCTGATGCACACTCTCTCACACCTCAGATGGAGTATAATTCATAAATGCGAGATGGGGAAATAGCCAAAATTAATTAATACAAAAAATCTCAAGAGATTATTAATAAATTAAATGCTGAAATATTTTTGGGAAAATAATAATAATAATTTAAAAATAAACAGTGGTCTTGGGGTGGAGCCCACACTCAAATCTGTGACAGAGACAGCAGTTTCATTTCAGAGGGTCTATAAAAGGTTCTCTCTCTTTAGAGTCTCTCTCCCAAAGGAGAGACTCTCTCTCTAAATTATATAAATATGAATATAAAATGAGGGGGTTTGTAGGCTATTGGGGGGTGTGAAATCCATATGGTGAAGCAAGTCTTCTGTTTCACACCTTTCAATTTCACGGAGATGGGTGGAGGAGAATCTAGGGTTTGACTACACAGCAAAGGTCTGTTCTTTGGTGGTTTCCTTGAATTTTCTTCAAATTTTGGAATGGAACTGTTGTCTGCATGTTCATCCTTATCTTGGGTTTGTCTCATTTTCTTATCATTTTTTACACACCATGTTGAATCTCACTATCTGGGTCTTTCTGCTTTTCAAAAAATTGGACCTTTGTTGAATTGGAATTCTTCAACTTTGATTTTAAAAAAATAAATAACAAACGCTTTTCTTGGATGTGGTTTTCTTTGTGTGGAAATGGACTTTTGACCAGATGGGTCTTTGTTATTTCTGATATGGATTGTTGAAGATTTGATGTTGTGGTGAGTTTTTATTCTTTTTGTGATTTTGCAGGTGCTAATGGTGTTGTTGGGGCTGGGGGTTTTGGGTTTTGGGAATTAGGGTTTTTGGTTGTAGGGCTAAACTCATGGAGGAGGTTGAGAAAGCTAACAGAGCAGCTGTGGAGAGCTGCAACAAGGTTCTAGGTCTCTTGTCTCAGGCCCAAGATCAGATTCAGCGTAAAAAATTAATGGTGGAAACTGGGGAGGCTGTGGTTAGGTTTAACAGAGTTGTTTCTCTTCTCAATACTGGTTTGGGCCATGCCAGGGTGAGAAAATCCAAAAATTTTCAAACCCCTCTCCCCCACAATATCCTCTTAGACAAGCCAAATGCCAAACAAGATCACCCATCCAAGACTTTTCAGTTTCTCCACTCCAGTTCTCTTGAAAAGCCAATTCAAGAAATGGGGTCAAATGCCAAGAACACTATGGGTTTGGGAAACCCATCATTGGAATTGACCTCCAATGGTAAAAGCCCTCTGCAACTTTCTCAACTCATACCATCGTCAACAAATTACCAGTTCCTCCACCACCAGCAACAGCAGAGGCTGCAGCAGCAGATGAAGCATCAGGCCGATACCATGTATCGGCGGAGCAATAGCGGTATCAATCTCAATTTTGATAGCTCCAGTTGTACACCAACAATGTCGTCCACCCGGTCTTTTATCTCATCCCTGAGCGTGGATGGAAGTGTGGCTAACTTGGATGGAAACGCCTTCCATTTGATTGGCCCGGCTCGATCCGATCAGAACTCCTTCCAACATAAGAGGAAGTGCTCAAGGGGAGAAGAGGGTAGTGTGAAATGCGGCAGCAGCGGCAGATGCCACTGCTCAAAGAAGAGGTTTGCTCTATTAATAATACCCTATTGGTAGTAATTGCTTGTGCTTGTTGCTCTTTCTGTCATTAAGAGAGGTTGACTTATTTCCGATCTGTTCAATCAGTAATGCCCTATTGATAGCAATTAGCTTGAAATTGTTCCTATATCCCTTTACTATTGATTTCTCGCATTTTTTTCCTAGTTAGTGGGGTTGTAGTGGTGTTAATTTGTTGCATTTGTGTGTTTTTATTTGTTGCTTGAACAGGAAACATAGAGTGAAGAGGTCAATCAAGGTGCCGGCTATAAGTAACAAGCTTGCTGATATCCCTCCCGATGAGTACTCGTGGAGGAAGTACGGGCAGAAGCCGATAAAGGGTTCTCCTCACCCTAGGTATATTCTGTTAGCCGATTCTTTTTCAGTAGCAAGCACCCTAGATTTTGTAATTCAGAATTAGTAGGAGGCTTGTTGAACATATCTGAATGAATTATTGGATGCCATTACCTCTGAGAGATAGGTGTATGTTTTATCTTTGGTAGTAATGATATACTTTCCAAATGGAATCTCAATCAATTTTTTGGTGCTGGTGCTTGATTGGGCTATTAGACAGCCGGATTCAGAGCAGTTAGTATGTTTTATTCATAGTATTTGGAGAAATTCTGAGCAAACTCTCGGATGAAGGGTTGACAATGGGATTTTGTTGTTTCTTCCATGTGAGTTGATAGCAACTAAGGCTTTATATATTGATTTGATTGAACTGCTTTCTGTAGATTTGATATCACTAGGAAAATTTGATTTAAGGAAATTCATCAACTTCCGATCCTCGGTTTTGGTTAATTCATAACTCATGTATGTGTATGCACCTTAAAATCTACATGATTATTATGATTAGGGAAATCCATTGACTTGAAGCTTAAATTTTGAGGAAATTGACCGAGAACCCATTCTTGAACTTGTGCAGGGGATACTATAAATGTAGCAGCATGAGAGGTTGCCCTGCAAGGAAGCATGTGGAGCGATGTTTGGAAGACCCTTCAATGCTTATAGTCACTTATGAAGGTGAGCATAACCACCCAAGGTTACCATCACAATCTGCAAACCAGTAAACTTCATGGGAAGCATAGCGGAGATCACACCAAGCCCCCCATTGTTCAATACATCAGAGTCCTATTCATGGACTGCCTCATTTGCTCCTGTACATATGTTGCATGGTTTGAGCTTGGGACATATTTGGAGCATTTTTTTTTATGTTTCGGTTCTTCTTCTTTGGTTTTTTTAGCTTGGGAAGGATTGGTTGGCTTCCCAAGCCTTTTTTAGTTGTTGGGCAGGTGGAGGAGGGGGGCCGCGGGGCATGAACCCCAGGACCAGACACAAAATCTGAGTAAAATGGGGATCTCAATTTGTTAGAACTGTTTCTCATCTTTTATTTACAGTCAGTTTTTTGAACATTTTAGTGTTCCTTCTTTAAATGAATGCAATACCCCTTCAGTGTGGCAGCTTTTGTTTTGATTGATTCCGTTTCTCTCTGTTTCTGGTTCTGGATTTGGGATACGTTGCAAAAACCCTGGTTTGATGTCAACATTAATTCTTGAAACTTTTGTTCTTGGTATCTTCCTACTCCATGTCCAAGTAGTTGAAAATGGAAGACTTAAAATACTCTTTCTGCCTATTCTTTTTATTTGAAACCAATCAAATTTGGATGATTTGAGTGAATGCACAATAGTGTGGTGCCCTGGACTTGGATCGGTCTTTTCCAAGCAAACATGCAACACTTAGACAAATGTCACATGAGCATATAGAATAGAGACCTAACATCTTTCCTAAGCAATGGAATAACACGAGTCTAGCATGAGAGTAGATATGATTGAATCAGTGGACTAAAGAGTCAAGGTCTTTCTTAAGCAATGGTAAGGCACTTTAGACAATTCTGACAGAGTGACAAGAAATTGGGTTTGGATTAAAAATTGGCTTAATCAATAGAGTGGAGAACCCAACCAAAGGAGTAGAGTGGTTGAGCTAGGACCCAAATCTTTAGAATTTGTAAGGGTGCTCAAAGAAAGTCTTTTTCAAACTTGAATCTTTGTACCAGACACCCTTTGGGAGTTTGTTTCCTTCTAGTTTTGTAAGAGGGAATTATTCAAAGTCACCCATCTTCAAAGAGGCCCCAACAACAATGCATGTGAAGTATTGGGGGACCAAACATGGGCAATCATGCTTGATATCTTCCTATATTCTTCCTCTATTGTCATCTATATAACAATCTTTGGCTCTATTTACATATGCTTCTCAACTACCGCTTTTAACTATTCTCTTTCTTGAGTTTACAAATTTTATTTTTGATTTTTTAATTTGTAGGTTACCAAATACCTAATCATGAACCAAGCCCATTTTGAGTGTGTTGACGTGTGAGGAAGCCCAATGGGCCTAGACTTGCCTAGTGCACAAGCCCAATTACACCCAAGTTCACATTAGAAAAAATGAAATGATTTGGATCAAAGAACAAAATAATCCTCATAATAATAATAATATAAAAAAAGGGGGTCGCATAAAGAAAGTTTAATTCAAAACGTGTTTCATGAGAGTATTTTATGGGTAAAAAAAGTCTTCAAGTCTGGAAGAACGTCCTTTCCAATAAAATTATCTTAGTATCTTCCTATCAAATATTATAATAACATTCACGCATTCTCATCTTTAAAATAAAATAATTGGAGAGGAGTATACACTTGAAGATTCATGCCTTTCTTCTCACTTCTCATCCTTAAAACCAAAAATAAAAATAATAATGGTGGTGGACACCCTTCACATTCAATGGGAGAATGGGAGAATGCACCGTCTGTAGCGGTGAGTCACGTGACCCCTAAAGTATAAAACACATGCAAAAGCAAATTAGAGAGACTGCTAACCAGTGAAGTAAAAGAAGAGAAGAAGCCGCCACTCGCCAGCATCCGCCGCCGCCGCCACCACCATCTTCTTCGGTCAAACACCAGGCCACTCGATTACCTCTTTGCCCACAATGCCCCCTTTCTACCAATATATTAATATTGTTAATTATTTATTATCCCTCTTTTCTATCTTTGATTTATTTCTATGTATGGACCGTGTGATTCTTCTTCTCATCGTAGGATAAATTAAGAAAAAACTATCATGGCAAGTGACTTGACTCTATGAATCTTCATGGAGCTTTTACCATATCCATATGTAACGCTTTCTCGCACTTTATCAAAACTAGTCTTTTGGTCTTTTGGTATATGGATGTGAAAGCTTTATTTACAAGTAGGCACCTAAAGAATAAAATTCATTAAATGGAAATCCCAGGTTGCGTTGCAAACTGCCATGTCATATTGCTGTTGCATTCAATGATGAGTCAAAGGTCAAATCCACAGTAACTGCTATTCCAAGTTTTAAACCATTTCTCTTTTAACTTCCATAATCCCACTGTACATCCCCAAAAAAAATGGAAAATCTATCTAAACACAGAGGGTAAAAAGGTAAAAAGACACAATGAAACTTCACCATCAAGCTTCGGAGAAGAGGCGGAGTTCAAGGCAAACGCTAACCTCCGGCGAGTTTCTCGGCGTGGAACGACGCTCAGAAGAGCGGCGCCGGGAGGTTCAGGTCGAAGAGGAACGGCTTCTTCTCCTTCTCCTGCCTCATCTTCTTCTCCTCCTCACTCACCATCAAATCCACCGCATCCAACCTATATCCAGTGTACTCCGACCGCGTCGTAACGGCGACGGAGTCGCCGCCGCCAGTTAATGACGGCTGCAGCCAATGCTGCTGCAGACCCTTTCCAAACAACTCCGAGGCGCCGGCCACAGGAGCCTCGGCGGAGGCGAAGGAGAGTCCTCCGTCGCCGAAGTTAGTCTTCGCCTTCGGCCCACGGAGGCTCCTGGCCGCATCGTCGTAAGCCCTAGCGGCCTCCTCCGCGGTATCGAAAGTCCCTAGCCACTTCCGCGTCTTCTTCCACGGATCGCGTATCTCCGCAGCGAACCGCCCCCATGGGCGCTTCCTGACGCCTCTGAAGTGCACCTCCTTGATCACGGCTCCGCCGGATCCGGAAGGTTGAGATCGGCGGTTGAGTGGCTCGACCGCCATGTGGCAGTGTACCGGTGACGGAGCAGAATGAGAGAAGATTTGGTTGATTTGGAGAGGCTGTGACGGTGGTGCTTTGCTATTTATAGAGAGGGAGACAGTCGTGGTTAACGCCGACAGCCTTCGTTTTTTAAAATTTTTAATTAAGTAATAATATAGAAATATTTGAATAAAAAAATAAATATGGGTTAATGCATTGAATGCATGCGTGTTGAGATGGGAATGGAGGATGGAGAAATGATGACATGCCCGTTTCGCTTTCTCTCTCTTTATTGTGTGCGCCCAACTCATTCTTTATTATTTCTTTAAACTACTAATCTTCTCCTTTTTAATAATAATAAATATTAAATTAAGAGTTTACTAAATAATTTATTTTTAAAATTAAAACATATTTGTTTATTAAGTTCCAATGCCACTTGGGTCTTCTTGTTCTGAATTACCAATGCAAAAATAAAAAATGTTGCTCTTAAAGAAAGTGACCGTTAAAAATAAGATGGTAAGATGGTAAAACTCGCTTTTCGGATGGTAAGATCATAGGATAAGTACAAATGACTGATAAATTTTTTTTACAAACATAATGGTGTTTGATGGTAATTTTAACAAATATTTTTAGTTTCTTAAATACTTAAAATATAAAAAAATTTAAGTATTAAAAATATATATATTTTTTTAGAATTATTATCAAATAGATTTTTTTTTAAATACAAAATAAAAAATGTATTTAATAATATTCTATAAAGCATTTTTATTTTTTCTTATACTTGAAAAATAAAAAATTTAAAGTATAAAAAGGATTACAAACATTTACTAAAATCAATATAAAATAAACTTTAAGAGTGTGTTTAACAATAATTATAAGAAATATTTTTAGGTTTTATAATACCTAAATGATGAAAATTTCTAAATATTTATAAAATTATAAATATTTTATAAAATCACTATCAAACGTACTCTTAATATTTGTAATACTTTAAAATTTTTATCTTTTAATTATTAAATATATTATAAATATTTTCTAAAATCACTATCAAACATACTTCAATAGTACGTTTGATATTGATTTTAAAAAGTATTTATAGTATTTATAATATTTGAAAATTTTTATCTTTTATATATTAAAGATATCAAAAACATTTTTTATCATTCCTACCAAACATACTCTTTAAGAGTTTAATAAAATTTAAAAAACACTTTTTATTTTTAAAAAATTAGAAATGTATTTTGAAGAAATCATTTATAATTAATTAAAAAAAAAAACACTTCAAAAGCTTTCGTATCAAAAGAAGGATTATTTGACGAAGTCACAAACGTCTCGATTGGAAGAAGTACCTTAAACACGCAACAATGTTGTTCTTGAAAAAACAAGGTTAAAAAAATAACTTTGGCATGAATGTGTATGAGGAGAGAGTGAAGCTTTACTATAAGACTTAGAAGGATTAGATTGATCTTATCGCCATTAATTGGTTTTCAAATAAAATGATTAAATCTTTGATCCACCATACACTTTAATGACTCATATTCAAAATTTTCCTAAGTTTTATATAAGCATCTGTTAGGAGTGTTACTAATTTTTTTCATGTTTGTTTTGCATTGTTTAGGGGGAAAAACACTTCAATGTGTGTTTCAAAAACAAAATTTTATTCAAAATCTCAAATAAAAATTAGCCTTTTAAATTTATTATGTGTTAAAGGCTTAAAGCATTATAAATATGTGTATATGAAGTTGAAAAGTTTCCACTTTGCAATTATTTTTTAGAATATTTTACAAATATATTTGAAAAAACACTCAAATTTATTCTAAAAAAATACTTCTTTTTAGAATAAACTGCAAAGAAACTGTTTTAAATTTGAAATTTTTTAAACATATCATTTGAGGTGTTGTAGATATTAGTTTGAATAGGGTCTTAGGTATTGCTACTCCTCTAATAAATTATTCATATATTTTGAATTAAGACTTACAGGCGGTTTGACCGTGATTTTAAAAAATATTTTTAAAGTGTGTTTGATAATAATTTTAAAAAGTGTTTTTAATATTTATAATATTTAAAAAATTTTATTTTTTGAGTATTAGAAATATGATAAACATTTTATAAAATACACTTTCTAAAATGTAAGGACCTCGTGTTTGAGAGTTTTTCTAAAAAATGTTTATAAATATTTATAATATTTAAATAATAAAAATTTTCAAGAATTAAAAATATTAAAAGCATGTTTTAGAATTGAGCTCTTAATCTTTTTAATAATTAAAATATTTTATTATTTAATTATTAAAAATATTTTTTAAAATCACTTTTAAATACACTTTTTAATATGCACGTGTAGTAATTTATTCCTTAAAAAAACTATGTTATAGACGTTAAATTATTACAACATTATGTTGACAAGATGGAGCAGAAGGTTATTGTTTAAAATAAAAATGTATTTATCATTTTTTGACCAAAACTCGCATATCCACCAAACTTATAAATACGTGGGATATGATAGGTATAAAAACATATGACATCAGATATTAAAAAGAATTTAATAAATAAATAAATAAGTGAAACGGAAACAAAAGCGATCAGATTTGAAATGTACACTTGTCATAAAGTGACGGGTGGTCCCTGAGGAAAAAGTACAGTGGGTAAGGAGGACCCAAAATGAATTGAACAGTAGACACGTGGAGTGTAGGTTGTGGAAATTAATTAAAGAGGCGGCGCAAGCCAAAGCCAAGCCAAAACCTACCAAGTAGCACGCGGAGGCACGCGGCGCCGCCGGTTACATTGAAAGCTTTTGGTCGAGTAATTGGGCCCCACATGGATCAGACTCTGACACGTTTCTGAAATTATGGGAGAGTCTAGTACAGCGTAGTCCAGGCCCAGGCCCAAAACCATTCCCAGCCAACATTGAAAGACTAGTAAGTCGTGCCATTGATTAGGTAGGTCCAACCTCATTTTTCGATTATTTTGCACATTTTAAAAGTTCCACTTACTTTGAAGTTTTTTTCTTCGTTTGGCATAAAAGTTGTATTTACTTTGATTTTTTTTTCTTTCTTGGTTTGGTCTCTACCTCATCCAATATCTTTCAATTTCCTTAGAATAAATTTTTGGCTCTAGAGTGAAACAAGTTATTATAGTAGATGAAGACTTTATCAAACTTCCCCCTTTTATTTTTGTTCTTTGTTGATGACGTCATTTAAAAGATTTTCAATTTCACAATATTGAAAAAAAGATTAAGAAAAATGATTTTAGGATGAGAAGAAAAAAAAAGGGGAAAATACTAAAAATTCTTTCTTTCTCATCCTATTTTTCTAAATAATTTTAATTTTATTTCCTCTAAGTTCATGCATGGTTCAAAAAGGAGGGAAAATAAAAAATAAAAAAGCAGAATTTTAAAATATTGAGATTATTATTTAAAGGAAGGTGGAAACATTTTGTGGACAAAGTTTCAAAATTGAAGAGTTGATGTGCGAATAAACCGATAGAGATGAAAGTGAAATGTGAAAGCAAGGTACGGCAAAATTGTCAAAGAAAAATTGGGAAGAGTGGAGAAAATGGTGGAAGGTTGTGTTTCATGAACAAAACGTTATGCATTTGGTAGTTGAAAACTCGGAACGCGGAGAAGCTAAGGCCACAAGTTTCTTGCCTAGGGAACAAAAGTCCTGAGCCCCCGGTCAAAAGGCGTTATCAGTGTACACGTCGTTACCATTATTAACATGTAATATCCCTAATTTAGTTTTCACCAAATAATAATAATAAAGATATATTATCTTTTTTTTAAAAAATTATAAATTTTAAACAGGGAGTTTTAGTTTGAAATATATATATATATAAAATAAATGTAAATAATATAGAGAAGAGATAAAACCCTTGAGAAAAAAGAAGACTAAATAAATAAACTTTGAAATTGGTTTCATCATTTATTATTTTTATTCTCAATAGAATAATTTGAAAAATATATTATATGATATCACTTTTTTTTTATATATATAAAGAAAATTGTTGATATATTTCTTATTGAGCCAAAAAAAAACTCATTAGCTTTGATTTTGAAAACCCCTAGAGGTGAGTGATTATTTGTATCATGTTTTAAATTATCAAGTTAATTTAAATTGAATTAGTATTTCATAATGATGTGAATCTATCATGAAAAAATAGTTTTAACTTGATAGAATCACTCTTTACTGAAAATCCATCACTTTTGTTTTCACCTTTATATTGGCAAGAATAACCCAGGCTATAAGCTTGTGGCACAGGGTGTCTCCTCGGATGGTTGTCTCTAAAGTGAGTTCAGTCGTGAAGAGATTTTGGTTTCGAACCTTCTGTAAACAGCTGTATTATAGTGCTTTCGCTAAAAATGGCTTTAAGAAAAATCAGTGTCTACACATGTTATATAACAAAAACTGATTTATCAAGTGGTTATTGATGGTATCAGGAAACCCTCTCAAAATTACTTCCGGGGCAGTAGGTCATAAAGAGATCGTAATACCATCCTCAATAGTCACTGAGATAACCAAATTTCAACGAGTGGGAAGTCTAGTTTTCTGTTTCAAGTAAATTTAGAAGGAAACTCTCAATTTGATTGAAAGACCCATCCTCTCTAAAACAATTGAAGAGAGGCGTGTGAGAAAACGCACTCCATATACACACACAACACAACCATGAACATACAAAACTTAGCACCCTCCTGGCCAACATGGTACAAAGAGTACAAATAGGTTCCATTGTTACTCGTCACAATTTATTAAAACAATTAAATATACCTTTAATTTATTGTAAAAAAACCCATTTTCAAAACAAATACTGTGTTTTTAAGTTAGGCAATCTATTTCTATTCCAAGGAGGGAAAAAACACCGTTTTTAAGAATAATTTCCAAACAAACCCCAAGGATTAACTCATCTCATTCTAATACCCTTATCCGGGTAAAGATCTGACACCGATGCTCCACGAACCAACACAATCTAGACTGTTAATACAATTATAAGATGTCAGGGAAAAATTATCCCAGTATTTTGACCAACAAAAATTTCAGGCAACGCATGCGGTCAACAATTGCTGCATTTGGGGCTCCACTATGCCCAGATTCATGATTTTGAACACAAAAAATAAAAGAACAATGAGCTTGAAAAGAAATAGGAGAGACTGACTGATGAGAGAAAATGTGCATGCACCAACTTTTCCAAACTCGTGAAATACGAGAATCTAAGTGTCCCGGTCAAATCATGTCCCACATTCTCTTTCTCATGCCTGTATTCCATCCAACAAAACTACCACGGTTGACGGGGCAGTGCCACCAGTCCACATTATTATGCCTTTAGCACAGATCCCGGAATGGGACACCTTCTTCATACTTATTTTATTAATGCAATTTTATACGAAAAAAACAAGTTTCTGATCAATAGCCAATAAGCAGCGTCAACAAGGCACTAGTTCAGTTACGTTTTTGGTTCTTACCAGAGCTAACATTGTGCAAGAAAATAAAGAACTAGAACAGATAGAAACCAAACAAAATCCAGTCTAGATAATGAGAGTTACTTTCTCAATACAATAGAATGGGCATAAGCAAAAACTTTTACTTGAGAGGAATGAACCTGGAAGAGTGGGTGGCACCAATACCAGGCCTTCCATGCTTGACAGGTTTGTAAGAGATTGAGAATTCAGCCAGATAATGACCGATCATTTCAGGCTTAATTTCAACTTGATTGAAGGTCTTCCCGTTGTAAACCCCAACAATGCTGCCAATCATTTCAGGTACTATGATCATGTTGCGGAGGTGAGTTCTAACTGGCTCTGGTTTCTCACCAGGTGGTGCCTCCCGTTTCTGTTTTAAGACATCACAACACCAAAATGAAAATATTAATGAATAATCCCCACTTCCTTTGTGATTTACTAAACTGATTAATCATCAATACAAATTAAAGCAAAAAGATAGGAAATTATTGCATAGTTAGGGGTCCCTAAAAAAAGGAAAAAGGGCAGCATAAATAACTTTTTATTAACCTTCTTCAAAGATAAATCTCTCAAATATAAGAGACTTAATTTGAGGCTCCATGTCAGTACTGTGCTACCAGATACCACACATTCTTGCAAGGGTACTCACTAACCAATATCAATAAAATGATCTTTATATGGCAAAAATCATAACTAACTGATGCATAAACAACAATGCAATTTTTACCTGACTACCATTTTATTTAATTTGTGGAAAATGAAAATAATGAAAAACACAAGAATACCAGAAAAATGAAAAATCCATTAGAGTTCTTGTATTGCAGGATCAAATGCTAAACAGAATACGGTTGCAGCAATTAGGTCACTAGCCTAAAACATTTTATCATGTCCATGCATAAATCCTAGAGAAGAATAGCCTAGCACATACACAGATAAATAAATCCTGGAAAATCTTATTTAATCTTATGTTATGGGAGTTCATGGAAGTGTCAAAGGGATAAACACAGAAACACTTGTGAGTGATGAGAAATCGAAAAAGGCTATTAAAGGAAATTATACTGTCCCATAAATTTAAAGCTTGATAATAATAGAGAGAAATTGACGACAGAAAGAACGATTAATCGATATGGCATGATGTACATTGGAGACCATGCATACTGGGGTACACAAATGAAATTGCATACATGAAGAAAATAGGAAATATAATAATACCAAATAGGATCAGAGA
Organism: Vitis vinifera; assembly: GCF_030704535.1. Classification (NCBI taxonomy): domain Eukaryota; kingdom Viridiplantae; phylum Streptophyta; class Magnoliopsida; order Vitales; family Vitaceae; genus Vitis; species Vitis vinifera. The sequence continues at coordinate 314,863 of NC_081811.1, read as the reverse complement.
AGCTCATGAAAACATGGTATCACAGTCAAAGTTCATAAGAATACGGAAATAGAAGACAGAGCAACAAGATCTTAATACATGCTACTTTTAATCAAATCTAACAGCCAAATTCCATTTAAACGATTGTGTTTGAAGCAACAACTCCCCAAACTGAACCACAGCTATGACTGCCATTGTCGCAGATGTTTTCTATAGGCAGACATGCAGGGCAAGGAATTTTTCCAACCAGCAAGATTAGGTGCGAGTTTTATATATCAAACACAAATTATGAAATTGAGAGGCAAAACACAACAATTAATGCAGAAAAAGAAAAAAAAATTCAACATTTATAGCCTTTTTAGGAATATAATATTAGTCTAAAGTTAACATGCGGACTAATGCCACAAGTTAACATTCATTACATAACATGTTGTACTGTAAACGGAGAAACCCAGACACAGACAAAATGCAAATGTGTGGTTAGTTACTTAAAGTATTAAAAATATGATTATCAAGTTGCATGAGGTGCATATATGTAAATGTACCAAAACTACAAAAGGCTAAACTTCTTTTAGTAAACCTAGGCTATGTGGTACAAATCTACAAGAAAACCAGCTAAGATTAAATCATGTGGAATTTTATGACAACAATTCAATGACATGAGCCTTAAAAATGATTTCTGAAGCCAGTCCAACCTTCAACCCTAAATCCATCAAGTGTTTACTTCAATTTTTCCCCTTTTCATAGGAGTTTGGGATCAGACTGACGTGCAAAAGTCATTCAGCATAGCAAAGACAATTTAGCCTATGATAAACTGTTTACATCTCATCATTTCCCAAACTCCATGGTATCAAAATGATATCACACATTGATAACTCCAACGCATCAATGATAGGCCAATCCGGGATAACTTAGCTCAGCTACTTGGGTAAATGTACCAAAACTACAAAAGGCTAAACTTCTTTTAGTAAACCTAGGCTATGTGGTACAAATCTACAAGAAAACCAGCTAAGATTAAATCATGTGGAATTTTATGACAACAATTCAATGACATGAGCCTTAAAAATGATTTCTGAAGCCAGTCCAACCTTCAACCCTAAATCCATCAAGTGTTTACTTCAATTTTTCCCCTTTTCATAGGAGTTTGGGATCAGACTGACGTGCAAAAGTCATTCAGCATAGCAAAGACAATTTAGCCTATGATAAACTGTTTACATCTCATCATTTCCCAAACTCCATGGTATCAAAATGATATCACACATTGATAACTCCAACGCATCAATGATAGGCCAATCCGGGATAACTTAGCTCAGCTACTTGGGTAAATGTACCAAAACTACAAAAGGCTAAACTTCTTTTAGTAAACCTAGGCTATGTGGTACAAATCTACAAGAAAACCAGCTAAGATTAAATCATGGGGAATTTTATGACAACAATTCAATGACATGAGCCTTAAAAATGATTTCTGAAGCCAGTCCAACCTTCAACCCTAAATCCATCAAGTGTTTACTTCAATTTTTCCCCTTTTCATAGGAGTTTGGGATCAGACTGACGTGCAAAAGTCATTCAGCATAGCAAAGACAATTTAGCCTATGATAAACTGTTTACATCTCATCATTTCCCAAACTCCATGGTATCAAAATGATATCACACATTGATAACTCCAACGCATCAATGATAGGCCAATCTGGGATAACTTAGCTCAGCTACTTGGGTGATCAAAATTTTTTTTTCTGCCAAAGCACATCAAGAACAAAACAAAAAGACTATCATATTTGTTGTACTTCACAAAGTTTGGGATCAGACTGACGTGCAAAAAATATTCAGCATGGCAAAAAAACCATTAAGCCTATGCTAACCTGTTTGAATCTCTCATCATTTCCCAAACTCCAAAATCTGATATTGATTTCATAATTATATTGTCATACAATGAGAAATCTAACCCATAAAATAAACACACAATGAGGTCTATTATTATAACTCCAACAACATAAAATTGCATAATCACTGATTCACTGTAGTAATTTTTTTTCACATAAGGTTCTTTTATAAATGACCCTAGAAGCACAAAATTGCATGATTACCATTTCATCACAGATAAAGTTTTGTGCCCATCCATTTCATTCATAACTAACAGCCAAAACCAAAAGAAAAAAAGAGAGAGAGCATAATTATCATTCTATTACAGATTAAATTTTGTGAAATTCCTACTCAAAGTCAAGCAAATGGAAGAACTGTAGAAAGAAAATAGTTAGTTTTAAGAAGTACACATAAAGATGTTTTATGTGCTTCATAAAACAAGGCAGAAAGTGCATGAGGCAAACCTTCAGTTCGCAGGAAATGCATATAACTGATCTGATAAATTCTTACAGACTTGATAGACAATGTAACTGCCTTGAGAACCTCAAGACAAGAGTAATGAACACTTCCACAACTATTGTCACAACAAACTATGAACTAAACTTCACTTGTCTCAAGTCTCAACTTGCTTCGGTGGGTCGAGGTCAAATGAGTCTAAAACTTTAATCCTTCCCAAGCGGACATGAATGAGATTTTATGATTCACACCCTGAGATACAACCCACTAAAGAGAAAGAACAAACAGAAAATACCCCAGCATTTGTTATAAACAATGTCACACTCAGATTTCTGGTTCAACTTACAACAACTCTAAGAGGCTGAGAAAAAAAGGCAACTGCAACCAAAACACAAACTCTGAAACACTATGCAAGCAACATATTTCCCGATTGATTCGGAGATTAGGACATCCAGGTAAACATTTACAAATCCCACCAGCATAAAGCCAACGATTTATCAGACTCCAGTGTGGGCAAGCAATCAAAAGAATACAAGAAAAATGCAGATAAAACTTACTGCTTTGCGCAGTTTCTTGATCAATGCCATCGGCTTGCGCTTCAAACCACGTTGAAACCTAATATTTCATCAACATACACACTATAAATAAATAAATAAAACCCATTGTAAGTAACACTAATATACATGAATATAAAGCGATGGTATCAGATCGATTACCTTCTGCGAGCACGAGCGGGCAAGAGCTTGACAAGCTCATCAGTGGACATATCCAAAAGAGCATCCAAATCAACTCCTCTGAAGCTGAACTTCTTGAATGTTCTCTTCTTCGGAACCCCTGGAGCAACATCGGTTTCGATATCCGCCTGAAAAACGGATTAAAAAAAAACCGTGAGAATCCTGCAGCAATACAATGATTCGGTTTGATTCTCGGAAAAAAGAAGGCAAGTGAAAGGAAAATCTAAAAGAATGGCTTCATTTTCTCGAAGAAATTCATCATGTTCATTTTTGAATTCAAGGTCTTACCATGGCCGAAGATGTAGAGAGCACAAACCCTAATCCTTGGGAGCTCGAATGCTATGCTAGGGTTTGAGAAGTATTTGCTGTATATTTATAGGGATACCGCTTGGGCGGGTTGATCCGACCTAACCGGATGTGTGGGTGGACTGCTAAACATTTTTAATAATCGGGTTTGCGCTCGGATGAACTCAATTTGGGTTGGGTTCACGAAGTGAAGGTGTGCACAACCGATCCCAACCCAAAACCCGATTTAATATTTTTATAAGGTTTATTATTTTGTATAATAATATTTTTTAATTTAAAAAATTAAATTATACTTTAAAAAGATACTTAGGATTATACATTTTACCCTTCAACCTTTGAACTGTTTTATACTTTGTCTTATAAATTTGTTGAAATGCAATATTTTGCTCCTAAACTTATTAAAAAAATCAATAAATAACAAGTTAAGTTAAAAAATAAAAATAAGATTGAAACAAAAAGAAAAATATTTATTCTTCAAGTTCAAAGCTACCACACTTCACAATTGCATGCAAAACTCACAAATGGACATACAAGCATCCTTTTAAAATAAAAAATAAAAAATGGTAGTTGTCATATTTTGAAGCATTTGAGGAATTTCACTTCAAGACTATCAATTTAAAGTTAATTATACATAATTGAAACCAATGTTCGAATCAAAGTGCAAAAAAAAAAAACTGATTTTTTTTATAATTTTATGAAAGTTTTGTAATTTGAGGGTTAAGTGTTACTCTTTAACAGATTTGGGAAGACAAAGTGTTGAGTTTTGAATGTGAGGGAACAAAATGTAAAACACGCTAAAGGTTGAGAAATAAAATATATTTAACTATGGTAAATTATGATGTAAGACTATCAATTGTCATAATTCATCAAACTACTTTATTGCATGGAATATCAACCTTTAGAGGATATTAAATTTGTTTCAAAATCAACAAAAGACTTTGACATGTGAGTGAGATCCATATATCCCTATGGATTGAGTTAATGTTGATGGAGGTTGGTGACAATATATATACTCAATAGAGGTACCATGATATTTCATAAGATTGAGACAGTGTGTCTCCTTAGGTGATCCAAATGACATGTGATCTAAAATATTATAATCATAGTATTTCTTTTAGAGGAAATTTGACATATGTTTCTTAGAGGTAGAGTATGTTAATTGATCATATAATAAGGAAGATTTGTAACTCAATGATTACATAAGTAATCTTAATAGGTGATAACACTACCTTATTAAATTATAGACATTAATTTATAAGAAGTCTGTATGCAATGGATAGTAGGTCATATATTTGAGCATTCACTTTATTGTAATGACATGGGATACAAAAGTGTAACTGATTCTTTTAAGTAGAATATTGAATTAATTTTAGAATTGATTTTTGAGAGAGTCGGTATTTTCTTATGGATCATAGTAGTCGCTACTTGAGCACCTAATTCATGATAACACATTTATTTTAAGGGATTTGGGTTTTAAATTCATAAATGTACATAAATGCGTTTTTGGTAAAAACGTAATGTTGCACTAGATCTTATGAATTTTCTTTATAGACCAGACTAATTTATTAATGGGGCCCAATAGGGTTAATTAATTAATTTGAACTAACATGGGTTAGATTAGGTAGCCCAAACCAATTTAGGCTCAAGTCATTTAAGCCCATAGAGAGCCCTATAAATACCCTTTTAAGGGTTAAGGTTGTAAACTTTTGCTTGTTTTCTTCTAGAGAGAGTCCCTAGTCACCCACACTTTTCTTGTACCTAGGACTATGTAAAGTGTGATTGGGTGGAAGAAGACTGGGTAGACGAGTTCTAAAGCGATTTCCACGACTTTATCGATTTAGAAATGATCTAGAAACATCAAAATCAAAGGTACAATTACTATATTCTCTAAATCTATAATAATTGGTTTTTATTGTCATGGTTTCCACTATAATAATTTATGGGGAAGCCTAAGGTATAAAAATATGTACCCTATATGATTTAGGATTGGATGATGGAACAATATGAAGTTCTTAGCAACTTATCATCCCACTATAAAAAGTCATTTGCATTTCAATGTTGTGTGATAAACGAGATATAAACTTGAGTGGACTGCCCATGAATTAGTATCCATAATCTAACAATGTAAGTATTATCAACCTTGCATTGTTATCTCTTCAATCATTGAATCTTAAATTTGCTCATTATGTGAATAACTAACATAGTTTAGTTTTCTAAGAGTATATGTCAAATTTTAGTTAAAGAATTACTATGACCATAAATTTCATGATCATATGTCTTTAAGATCACCTAAAAAAACATATTGTCTCAAACCCTATGAGATATTATGATGTTTATATTGAAAATACCTATCTTCACATACCTTAACCAATAATAAGCCAATCTATAAGGGATATATGATCACATTAAAGTCTCACTCATACATGAAAGCCATTAATGACCTCAACATTAGCTCAATATTTTCTTAAGGTTAAGAATCGATGCAACATAGTATCTTGGTGAATTATAATTACTTGATAGCTAACATCATGATTCATTGTAAGCTTTGTCCAATGTGTGACCACACAGTTTTGTGTACTCACTATGGAAAAACCACCTTAATCACCAAAACAAGTCATTCATTCAATTAGGAGGTAATGCATTATAGTCTTAGATAGATTGTGTAAATCGATAAACTAGTTGTGATCTACTTATCATCTTGCAAATAACTCATAACTTGAATTTTTTGTATAACTCCTAATACACCAAAGTCATATACAATGCAAGTGATACAATGTGAATGCTTATATATTAATTAATGCAATCAAGGATAAAAATGAGACAAAAAAATCATAAAAAGTAAATTTATTAATGAAAACTTATTATATTACATTATGTCGTGTTTTTATGAACTTTATCATAACATTATAAACTTTACTACAATGAAGGTAACGACTTTTAAAGAAATGGTTACATGTGCAACATAATAATAAATACGAGTGAAAATGTCTTTTGATAGGATTGAAGCCAACATGTGCTTAGAGGAGAAAAATGCTTCCCTTTTTTTTTTTTTTTTGTTTGGAAAATATAAAAACATGCATTAAGGAAAAGGAAACAACATCAAACTCAACTACAATTATTTCTTTTTTCATGCTTATGTCATAGGTATCAACAAAATTTACAGAATTGTTTCAACTAAGTAAAATTAGTAAAAATTATATTATGGAACTTTGAAATAGTATTTCTAGTAAATTTGTTTACAATATTACATAATAATAATTCCACTTTACTTGGATCCAAACAAATGATGTTTAAACAATTAAGAAGGCTTGGAAAGAAATTAGATTTCACCTCTAGAACAATTAAATCATAACGCAGTTAGACTCTAATCCAACTTGGATTCCTTTGAGTTTTGTTTTTTTAGCACCTAATAACTTCATCTAAGTCACTAACAGAGATCATAAGAGTCTCAAACCAAAGGGTGTTTGGTTTACGAGTTAACTAAGGAATAAGTTATTTTGTATCCATACGTAGAGTTACCATGTTTGAGTGCAAATAGCTTTAGAAGTTTCATTTCTTTAGATACATGCTCAAAACTTGGAGAATATGTTATTGAAGTAACTGTAGACATAAAAAAAAATAGTGGATTAAATTACCACAAATTTGATCTTAAAAAAAAAAAAAAAAATCATCTTATGGATAAGTCTTTCTAATCTCCAACTATAAAAATGATAATAATAATAATAATAATAATAATAAGAAAATTATTATTATTATTATTATTATTATCTTGTTGGTAAAACTTCTCGGAGAAGAAAATTTGCTAAAATTAAGGAATTAAATCCCTTGAATTAAGCAACTAAAATTGGGGAATTTGAAATTCAAATTCCCTATCCTCACCTATAAATAGAGGTGTCTTCTATCAAGAAGGGGGAGGAAATTCAGAAATAAAATAATAAAAAAATCCAGAAAGGAAAATCCAAAGGAGAAAATCCAAAGGTAACTTTGTACCGGAAAATGGGGTTCACAACAAAAGAAAGAGCTTCATCAAATCTCCCTACAAGTTCAGTAAACGGCAAAAAAACTGCTACACATGTTCTTCGCCATTCAACAAGGTCATTTGGGAATAAGCCACTTGTGGCCCTCAATTGATCTTTGAAATCAATAAAACGTCATCGTCATCTTCCAAAGTGTGATCAAAGCAAAAAAAATCAAAGAGAAAATATTCTTTTGGATAGAATATTATTTTTTGAGATTGTACCCGCAATATTTTTAATTTCAATAAATATTTTGTTCACATTATTTTCCTATTTTGTTTTGCTAATTTCGCAGGACCAAAATTTACAAAATTTGTGCGTACAAATTTCTGACACGCCCGATGAGGCATCTCTGCCTCTCATATCTTTTGTTAGAAGATTGATCTCTACTTCATCGATGACACCTAAAAGAACTCAAGTTGTGCATATCAACAAGGGCAATGGCAAGATCGTCATTGCACAATCGACACATGACGCCGCTACGGGCCCCATGACTCGTAGCAAAGCAAAATCAACATTTTCACTCTCAACAAAACAAACAAGTGAGTTTGCTTGTTTGCTAAAACCGGTAAAAACGCATGACGAGCACCAACCATTCATCACCATGGTCTCTCTGGGGGTAAAGAGCCATAGTCCTCGTAGCATGGGAGAACTCCCTTCAACACTACATGATTTTGGGGATGAATCTCCTTGCTTTGTTACCAATGTCAACTCTAGCATTGGCTCACACTCTAGATCGCCAATTGGAATGTCAAAAGAGGAAAACTACTCCAATCATTCCAACTCTTTTACTTCTTCCTTCTCGATAACTATGCCGGTAATGACAACTGGCACTACAACAGTAGAGGAACAATTAGCAGATATGGCTTGCGCCATTGCCAAACTCACCAAGACAGTCAACGAGAAGGATATGCAGATAGTCTCTCTCATAAACAAGGTTGAGGCAGAAGTACAAAATACGGGTAAGTCAAGTCAAGGACTCAACCACCTTTCGAATGTCGTATCTCATCTCGATGATGCACCACATACGTATAGGACAATGCAAGTTGAGAGACAAACAACAGAATCTGCCTCAATAGCGTCATTATCTATCCAACATCTTCAGGACATGATAAATAACACCATTAGAGCGTAGTACGGTGGACCCTCACAGAGTATGCTCATGTACTCTAAACCTTACACTAAGAGGATTGATAACCTATGTATGTCTATGAGCTATCAACTTCCAAAATTTCAATCATTTGACAGGAAGGGAAATCCAAAACAACATGTTGCCCATTTAATTGAAACTTGTAATAATGCAGGTACAAATAGTGACTTATTAGTTAAACAATTCGTCCGTTCTCTCCAAGGAAATGTTTTCGATTGGTACATAGACCTTGCGCCTGAGTATATCAATAGTTGGGACCAAATGGAACGTGAATTCCTCAATCGTTTCTATAGCACCCGACAAACTGTAAGCATGATGGAGCTTACTAACACTAAGCAATGGAAAGACGAGTCGGTTATAGACTATATCAACTGTTGGCGTTCCTTAAGCATTGACTGCAAAGATAGATTATCTGAGGTATCAGCCATGGAGATGTGCATACAAGGAATGCATTGGAGTCTCCTATACATCTTCCAAGGAATACGACCTCGTACCTTTGAAGAATTAACTACTCGAGCACATGACATAAAACTCAGTATAGCCAACCATGGTGCTAAAAAAGACATTATCGTTGACCAGCAAAGAGAAAGACACAATAGGAAAACAAGTGATAAGAATTCAATAAAACTCATCTAAGAGTCAATGATAGTAAATACGACTCCTATCAAAATCTCAACACAAGATAAAAAGAAAAAAATGAAAAAGGCTAGACCAACCTAGGAAAATGAGAAGTGTCGATTCACCTTAAAGGAATTAGAGAAAAAGAAGTATGATTTTTCTGACTTTGATAGGCCTAGTATGTTGGAAGACCTGCTCTAGAAAAAGGTTATTGAGATACCTGAGTGCAAGCGTCCAGAAGAAATGAGTCGTGTTAATGATCCGAATTATTGTCATTACCATTGAATCGCCAATCACCCAGTCGAGAAATGTTTCATCTTAAAAGATTTTATAATGAAACTTGCAAAACAAAAAAGAATTCATCTGGATCTGGATGAAGTAGTAAAGTCAAATCATGCTATAGTCACATTTGGGTCCCTCGATCCTGTTTCGTTACATGTTCCACCTAAGACACTGGGGGCATACGCCGATACTATCCAATGCGAGTCACCGAAACCAAAGCAAACACAAGTGTCATGTCAAGACACCATTCGTCACTTCTATTTTGATAATGAATCAATGTCGTATAATGAAGAAGGTTGGACATTGGTGACACGAAGAAGACCTCACAAGAAGCAAAAATCTCATCCCTACCCAAATCTTCCTAGGAAAGAACAACGTAAGCAAAATATTCATCGATATGCGAAAAAAAAGAAAAAAATAAACCTAAAAGAAAACAAGCGATTGTTCAGGTTGATAACCTCTTGGTACAAAAGGTCATCACCTCTATCACCTTAGGAGAATACTTCCCTCTGGAGTTCTTCAATAAAAGGATGGTGACATCCACTCATATGGTCTCTTGTCATGAGATTTTGAAAGAAAATGAGTCAAGTAAAGATGAAGAAAAATCTTTCGGTGCAGAACCAAACAAAACCAAGGAAGATGATGAGGTAGTAGCAAACTTACAGCGCTTACCCTCGCTCTTCAATATCCATGAAATGTTACAACTTCTTGAGGAAACACGAATTGCACTATCCAGATACTTAAGAATTCATCACTTTATGCCACAAAAATAAAAGGGGCAAAAAAATTTAAGGACAAAGGCCACGATTGTGTGACATGTTGTGTAAACATCACCTACACCAGAGACGATGAAAATGGTGTGACATCAAATTTTACCACAGTTGTTTTCAAACCTCGGCATTCCAATGATGTTCCTTAAAACATGAGCCTAAACTGCATATTACTCCTATCCTACAAGAGCTTAAACTGTAGTAAAAAAAATAAAAATTCTTGGCAAACTTTTTTAACTGAAGAACAAACTCTTTGTATTAAAGAAGTCAAATTTGAATATTCCAAACTAAAATCTCCAACTTCTTTACATACAAGTATTCTTTTCTTTTAGCATGACGCGTTCTCAAAAAGGCAATGCAACCCAGAAGCTAAATCCAAAAATGAAGCTTCAAAAGTTGAAATCAAACTTCAAACATTCTTCAACAAGCTCGTGGAAAAATATCAAATACAAACAAAAGTGTCATTCATCCACCTTCAAAGCTAAAGAAGATAAGGTTAGGTTTTTCAAAACACTTGAGGAAATTGTTGATAAGTTTACTTGAGATCAAGTCATCATTGACCCTCTATTAAATTTTGCTCTAAGAACACGTATTTACCACCATTGGATTAAAATCAAGTCCAAGCTTGACACATTCTTCAACAAGCTCGTGGAAGAATATCAAACACAATACAAAAGTGTCATTCATCCACTTTTAAGGTTGAAGAAAATCAAGATGAATTCAAAAGATTTCTTTTGTTCTCCAAAATGCTTAAGAAAGGTCTTTACAAGTTTGGTTAAGAATAAGTCATCTTTGACCCTCAATTAAAATTTATTCCAAGGACACGAATTTATCATTCTTTAATCAAACTCAAGACAAGTGATGCTCCTGGCCCGCATGAGCATAAACTGCATACGATGCACCAAAAAAAAAAGTTCATTAAGTTGAAAACTTGAAAAGGCAATGTTAGGAATATTAGGCTAATCCAACCTATGGTAATCACCTTAGAGGGGGGGGGGGGGAGGGGGGTGAATAGGGTGATGGTCTCTTTTCGCAAATTTACACAAGTGAATTTAAGAGACAATTATATGCAAGTATATAATAAACAATATAAAGACAATTGCATTTTAAGTCGTTGTAAATGTTTGCCAACACCGGAACAACAATGCCAAATGTCTCACCTTGAGCCATTCTACTAGCTACTTTGAAGACTCTAGGACAAATCAAATTGACACCCCCAAGGAAGAACAAACTTACATAACCAACATGCTAAAAAAATGGCCAAGTAAGTCTCTTTAACAACTGTCTCAGCTATGCCAAGGTTGTCAAAAACTTCCATCTGCGATTGAGTATGAGATTTAATAGGATCAATTTTCCCAGAGGGGTTATGAGTTTCCTTAAGCCTCTGCGCCTTATTCCTTGTACTTTTCTTTGGAGATTTTGCATACTTCATAGAGCATTTGTGCCAAAATGACACTCAAGAGGCTAACTTGACTAAAGACTTCCTTTTTGTCTCAGAGCAAATTTGATGATATGCAAGGAATAAGTTTCGACAACTTGGTAGGAGTAAAGACTTTGTTGCATCATTAGATAACTCTTCCGCGCTCGGCACCATCTCATCATAAAAAGATCCACTGATGGGTAGTCCAACAATACGATACAAGTCCCAAAGAGAGATGGAAACCTCTCCAATGGAAGTATGCAAGGTGTTAGTGGTAGGACACCAACGTTCGCAAAAGGCCCTAATCATAGAGGCTTGATGATCATAGTTGAATAAAGATGCAAAAATAGCTTCATAAAGCTTACATCCTTTAAGGAATGGTCCATGCCGACCCAATGCCTCCTCAACCCATTCCCAATATCCTTCGATAAAGAAAGATTCCCCAAGTACTTTGAATGAGCTTCCCCATTTGTCTTCTCCTTCACGAACACGAGAACCAATAATCCAAATTCATCATGAACCTCAATAGTAGTTGGGTAAGAGGAATTCAACAGCAGAACATCAGAAACAGGTTTCACCTTATTAAGTTTTGAATTGCTAATATTTGTAAACTTGCAAAATGCAACTTGGGACCATGAAGAAATGTGTAATGGGTCCTTTGTCACTGGCATTGACAAAAATTGAAGGTCAGTAAGTGACCTATGCACTGACAAGGTAGTCCCTTCTTCAAAATCTTCACTATCATCTTCAAGAATGGTTACAGTCTTCTCTTTAAAACATTTGAAGAACACCATCCTACACAAAAAAGAGGTAGAAAAATAGATGAATAAAATATGAGTCTAAGTTTTTAAATGTCACTATGCATTTAAGTTAAGCCAATTTGCATAGGTGAAGACCTTAGCACTCAAGTCGTATTAAGCGCTGAAAGTACAACACCGTGTAGCATAAGGGTCATAACTTGTTTGCATAGATACAAAGTATTATTTTAGTTTTAATTAAATATTAAAACTTAAACACCACTATGCATTGAAGTCAAGCCAATTTACATGGGTGAAGACTTTAGCACATAAGTACCGAAAATGCGACACCGTTTCACGTCAGGGTTACAACTTGATTACATGAGGGTCAAATTTTAAACATTCATATTTTTTTTATGGATATTTAATTTTGTTAAAAATTCCCCTAAAGTATTAAGGTAATTTTTTTTAATTATTAATTAATTAAATTAAATTAAATTACCTGAAATCAAATCCACCTTTGCGAATAATGGAGGCTAACGCGAGTTAAAAAAAGAAGGTTTTTTTCTCCCTTGAAATATCACAATGCATTCAAGTCAAACCAATTTGCATGAGTGAAGACTTTAGCACATAAGTGCCGAAAATATAACACCGTGTAGCATCAAGGCTATAACTTGTTTGCATAGATACCAAGTATTATTCCAGGTTTTAATTAGATATTAAAACTGGAACACCACTATGCATTCAAATCAAGCCAATTTGCATGGGTGAATAATTTAGCACATAAGTGCCGAAAATACGACACCCTTTCACATCAGGGCTACGACTTGATTACATGAGGGTCAAATTTTAAATATTCATATTTTTTCATGGATATTTAATTTTATTAAAAAAAATCCCCTCAAATATTAAGGTAACTAAAAAAATTAATTAATTAAATTACCTGAAATTAAATTCGTCTCTACAAATGATGAAGGCTAACACGTGTTCAAAAAAAGTGATGACGTTTCAAGGCAACACATTTGTGGCACGTTTCCATTGAATTTGACATGCCACCTACGACATGGCCTTGGTATGGCATGATATATATATATATAACAAAAAAAAAACTTACAAGTTTGAAGAGGTGAAGATTTCTCGTGGTGAATTCAAGTCGGGTTTCTCAAGTTGGGTTGAAGAACACCTAAAGATCAAAAGAGCTTTCTGAAAAAAGTTCAAGTCAAGTTTCTCAATTATTGTCCGCTTTATATATATAAAAAATGTATATAGAGATGAAAAATTGGAAGGGATTGAACGTGTAAAGCAAAAAGAAAAACGAATTGAAAAATGATTCAAATTCCCTATCTTCACCTATAAATAGAGGTGTCTTATATAAAGAAGGGGGAGGAAATTCAGAAATAAAAAAAAAAAATCCAGAAAGGAAAATCCTAAGGATAAAATCCAAAGGTAACTTCGTACGGGAAAATGGGGTTCACAACAAAAGAAAAAATTTCATCAAATTTCCTTACAAGTTCGGTAAATAGCAAAAGAATTGCTACACGCGTTCTTCGCCATTCAACAAGATCATACGAGAATAAGTCACTTGTGGTCCTCGATTGATACCCGAAATCAAAAAAACGTCATCGTCATATTCCAAAGTGTGATCAAGGCAAAAGAATCAGAGGAAAAATATTTTTTTGGAAAGAATATTATTTTTTGAGATTATACCCACAATATTTTTAATTTCAATAAATATTTTGTTCGCATTATTTTCCTTTTTTTTTTTTGCTAATTTCTCAGGATTAAAATTTACGAAATTTGTGCATATAATAAGATTTGATATTTTTTAATCAAAGTCTTGAAAAATAAAAAACAAAAGGGAAAATGACAAACGATTAACTTTTCTTCCTTCATTTGTTTATAAATGAATCTAATTTTAAAATATCATATAAAGGATTATTATGTAAATTTGTATTATCTCAACCAATTCCTAGAATAACTAAAAACTAGAATAAGAATAACACTTGATTGGAATCTCAAACTTCCAACTTAACTAATCATTAGAATAAGAATTTCCTATTGATTACACTTTTATATTTCCATTTGTGAGTTTAGATGTCAATGAGTTAAACATACTAAAAAATGTGTACTTTACAATCTATAAATAACTTAAATGAAAAGCATAAAATCATCTTTTAAGACTCTTGAACTTTTAAAGACTTTTATTTTTTTACAAAATTGTGATCATATGTAAACAGGGTTAAGTGCAATGAGAATATATTTTACATAATGGATTTTTGGAAATTTTTGTTGTAAAACACCCTCTTATACACACCCTAAATCATTTGGTCTTGGGCCACGGTTCAAAAACACAAAGGCTAGCATAACATTGGTAGCTCAAGTTGATAAGAAATACTTAAAAAGAGGAATTATACTTTAATCTAGGCTTTGACTAAATAGAATCCACCGTTTAAAAACATTTTTGAAATACAAAAGAATATATAAATAACCTCATTACTATTTTCTTTAACTTCCATCCATACTAAAAAACCTAACCTTAATCCTTTACCTTTTGCCTCTTTCTCTCCTCCACCTTATTCTCATCCCCATCTCATATTCTTCCCCATTTTGTTCTCCATCTTTTTCTCAATTCAAATTAAAAAAAAACAAGGGAATCGGGGAAGGTTTAGATGCCTCAAGATTAAAAAGCAAAACTAGTTTGTTTGTAGATGGTGTTTGAAAGATAAAAAGGTTTTCCAACATTTGAAAGCAAAAAGAAATTAATTACATAATTATTTCAAAGCTTTTAATGGAAAATAGTAACCTTTAAGACACAATAATTTCAAAGCATTTAAATACCAAATGAATTCATTTTAAATGAATGTTTTGAAATATGTAAAGATGGGATACAAAATGTTGTATTTGTTTTAGTACATTTTATGAAAGGAGATCATTACTCGGATTTGTAACTTATTTACTAATTTTAAATGAAGTGTTATATTTCATTTTCAAATGCTCTTACCACTTATATAGAAGATCACTTGTTTTTATCCTTTTCAAATTCATAAACTTGATACAAAAAAATTTGGTTATTTAGCTTGTGGTTTAACGTCATAATAAGTAAATGTATGCCCAAATGTTATTAAATACTAAAATATACCACAATCCTTTTAAACATTAATGTTCTGGATCATTCTTTTCTTTTTTTGCATATCATTTGTTTCCGAGTATTCTTTTAGATGAATCAATAAGTAAACACCACTAATACAAACATAATATATATGCTTGCAATCCATGTAATAAGGGCGACAATGTTTGACATGATTTGCCAACATGTTTTTTTATGGGTTTGGATTGAGTATAATCATGTTTTGGTCAAATTCTATTGACTTGCATAACCCGTTGAATAAATAAGTGGTCTTTGGGTCTATTTGCATTGCATAATTCAACCTGAATTGACTCATTCAATAATTGTGCTAATTAAACTAATTGTAACTTTAAATTATTTAATTCATATTTGACTCATTTTAAATTTATTTTTGAATAAATAGGTTAATTGAGTGATAAACATGTATGGTTTATACATTAAACATGTAAACCTATACAAGACTAACTCAAGTTAATTATTAACAAGAAGGATTTGATTCTAGTTTTTAGTTAAACTCGAACATCTCTTACTTATTTAATAATTAGGGAGTATTTAAGTTTATATTTTTAACTTAATTATTATTTATATTGTATTTGAATTGACCTATTTAATAAAATGTTTAAGTTTTGACGCGACACGAACCCAACCCATCAACATGAATTTCCACTCTTACCATGTACCAAATCCATGCACCGCATGTTCAATGGTTAATGCAAGCATGGGTAGCTCAAGAGATTATTAGGATGATTTATACCACATGTCCCTCGAGTCCTCCTAAGTGAGAGCTAGGTTATTTCTTACTTTCCTTATTAAGAAATAGGAAATTAACTTAATCTTATTAAATTGACATTAATGAATGTATTTCTCAAATACAAAACTTAACACTCCAACTTGAGTTGAAAGCAAGACTTGAAAAACTATATAGACACTTAGAATATGCTTCAATTGAGAAACCCATTATTTAGCATTTGAGGTTAATGTGATGATCTTGGCTTATTGACAAATAGAAGGCTCTCATTGGAATAGATTTCATATAAAGTATATTTTACAAGGGCTAGATGATTTATTTTTATGTACTAGTTTCCTCATAACATGGAGCTGACCACTAATTTTAGTTGATAGACAACAATCGCTAAAAAGCAAATTTTCAAAGTGCTCGTTAAAATTCTCTACTTAGCTTAAGCTTTTCATATACAAGAAAATAATAGCATAAAAACTACGCATTGTATATAACAAACTAAAGGTGCAATTTGGATGGATGGGCCTAGCCCAACTTGACTTTTTTGAGTGGGCTTGAGCCATCCAAATTCAATAATCGGGTTTGGGCTCGAGCCAACTTAATTTTATATATCTATACTATTTGTAATTTATATTATCACATTCATTTTATATGTTTTTTAAACATTGTAAAGGGAAGTATGTTGACTTTAATCATATTATGTTTTGTTTCATTCTATTAATAAGATCAATAGATCTGTTTTCCTTTTTATGTTCTTAACCCAAAATATTGTACGATTTGATATTGATTCTTAAATTGAGTTTTACTCAACTCAACATTACCTAACTCAAGCTTGATTCATACAATTTTGATTGATTCTATCAATCTAAGCTTAAACTAAGTTCAACTTGACCTTGAAGAAAAATGTTGTTGGATTTGGGTTGAATATCTAGAGTTCTAAGTCGAATTATATTGAATTTAAGATAAAAGTTTCTTAATTTGAACGGGGCTTATGTAGACCACAAATCCAACCAATTTGTTGGGTTGTAGTCCCACTACAAAGTAACAAAAACAATACCCAATTTTTATATGTATGTTGATTAAGAATGCATGGTAAATTGACTTCACAATATGGATGAGTTCAATGCCTAAACATGAGTACAATGGATTGCCTAATGAATCTAATCTGTAACATTGTCGCAACTTAGAGGGAATGAACATGTTTACTCATGACATGGGTTACAATAGGTTGCCCACAAATTCTATAGTACAAAAACCATACTAGATTTATCTCTTATGTCTAACACATGCCATAGTAGTAGTATGGTTTAGATAAATGATGTAAAATTGTTGTAGTTTATAACCTACCTACTTGGGTTCAATGCATGCTTGGTGTTTTGGGAATAAACTTAGGTCATCCTGTTCAAACAGGTAAACTCTAGATAATCTAATTTCGTATATGATTATACTATGCAATCTAATGCAATTTTAGTCATATTTAAGAGGGTTATTCACAATCTACGATTAATTTCTTATAGCTAATTTTGGTATAACAATGAATAGTGTTTAAAAGGATAGAAGAATGACATAAACATACACCAAGCAATTTTGGTATATACCATCATGGTGGGAGGAAGGTTTGAGGAACTATTTATCAAATCCTATTACATGGAATTATACAAACGGGTTTTTAATACTGATCAATCTATAACTTACATGGATTCAAATTCTAAACTTACTGTAGATCATACTGTAAGTCAATTTTTAATGTGAAACAATGGGCCAAATAGTTTTTATGAAAATAATACACTTGATATTGTTACATTATACTATGAACATTTGTAGAACATGTTCAACTTTAGTGTCATTCTAAGCAATAAAAATCCATTGAATCCTTGTTGGTTTTTTATGGTTCTTAGGCCAATGCCTTCCTTGGCTAATCTGCTATCACACAAAACTCAAAAATCCTATTTTGATTCAAAGTATTATTCTAAAATGAACTCAAACCACAATAACATCAAACCAAACCCTCGTCCTGACCTATGTCGCTTGCAAATTAAATTTCTCTCAAATGGGTAATCCATAGAACCTGGAAAAATAGTCATTGGAAAGCTTATAAAATAAGCTATCACACCATCAAAATTTCACTCGAATCCATCAAGTGTAGCTCGAGTTATGCCCTAAGAAACCAAGCTTAGAAACACACCCATCCTGTCCTAAACGCCCCCTCCCATTAGCTTCCCTATCCATACCGCAGCAATCTAGGGCATTAGCCACCGTCGATAGCGCCAAATCTAAGGGCTCACATTTAAACTTGTCCGAGGGGGTGATCCGTGTCTTGGGTCCATTAGCCAATCAGCACTCGACTTTTGGACACGATGTCATAGACACTTGACTATTTAAATCGTCTCATTTCATGACGCTTGTCACAACAAAATTACCAGTGGAGATAGTTCGATACTCCAGATCCGATCCCTCAAACCCTACCACAAGGCCTATTGATTTTGGATTCGATCTTCTGGTTCTTCAATGGCATCCGAAGAGCCTACCGTAGCTGTTGAGCCTGTGGCAGAACCAGAGGCGGCCGAGCCGGCGGAGGAGAACCCTGCGCCGAAGGCTGCAAAAACCAAGAAGGCTAAGGAGCCGAAGGCTAAGAAGCCGGCCGGTGCGAAGAAGCCTAGGAGTCCTCCTACGCATCCTCCGTATATTGAGGTAACGGATTTGAGAATTTGAATCCGACTTGTGAGTTTTTGGATTGTTTCTATGGTGTGAATTTGAATTTTGTTTTGGGAATTGTAGATGATCACGGAGGCGATCGTGGCGTTAAAGGAGAAATCTGGTTCGAGTCAGTACGCGATCGCGAAGTTCATAGAGGAGAAGCATAAGCAACTTCCGCCCAACTTCAAGAAGCTTTTGCTCATTCATTTGAAGAAGTTTGTGGCTGCTGGGAAGCTCGTGAAGGTGAGAGGCTCGTACAAGCTTCCCCCCAGTCGACCTTCGGCTCCGAAGCCGACGGGTGCTGCTCCGGCTAAGAAGAAGGCTGTGGCAACGAAGCCTAAAACTGCTGCCAAGCCGAAAGAAGCTAAGAATACGAAGGCGAAGAAGGCGCCAGCCAAGCCCAAGGCTTCCGTGCCTAAGCCTAAAGCAGCTGCTAAGACGAAGGCAGCTGCCAAGCCCAAAGTTGCTCCAGCTAAGCCTAAGGTTCCTGCCAAGCCCAAGGCGGCTGCTAAGACGAAGACTGTGACGAAGCCCAAGCCTAAGCCGAAGGAGAAGCCAGCTAAGGCTGCGCGGACGTCCACCAGGACTACGCCGGGGAAGAAGGCTGCCCCTCCGAAGCCAGCACTGAAAAAAACTCCAGTGAAGAAAGCCCCGGCCAAGAGTGTAAAGCCCAAGAGTGTCAAATCTCCGGCAAAGAAAGCCGCAGCCAAGAAGGCGAAGAAGTGATAAGAGGGATAGACAGTGGTGTTCGTAGGGCTAGCTCTGTAAATTTGTGTTTTTAACTTTATGGGTGTATTAGGATCCATATGCCCATGGAAAAATATAGCAGCGGATTTTATTTCTTCCCTTTTTAATTTCCTTTATATCCGGAGTTTCTTTTTTCATTTCTTTTTGGGGGTTTAGAGAATTTGTTAGTTGTATCAGTGGAATCGCGAATTGAATCAGAGGTGATGGTAGCTTTCCCGGGCATATGAGGAGTTTAAAACTTTCTTTAAGACTTTCGCCATTGTTGTCTTTGAGTAAGGTTGTCTATTCGCTTAAATCTCATGGCAAATTCCTATTGATTAGTTCCAAGCAATTGGCTACATTTAAATAAAGTATGGCTACAAGTCCATTTTCTTTCAAGATTGGTTCGGGATTTCAAGATAGGATATAACAGCAGGCTTTCTCAGGACAGGGTGCAGATTAGAGATTTTTTGATATCGATCGGTCGCTAACCATTTATGATTTTTTTATTTTTTCTTCAAATGGATAGAAGACGTTTATTGCAAGTAAACTGATTACTTAGAACAGGTTTCAAGGATGGAGGTGATTGGGAAACACATTTATTTATACTTGGTAAGCAAGGAAACTTTTTGTTTCAGTTATCTCTCTTGCATATTTTTGTTGGTGAATCTGTTTCTACTACATAGTCAATCAACCAACCAACCCCTTGGGATTGATGATGGCTTATTTGAAATTATTATGTGGTATCAGGATTTATGGTGGTAAAGATGGACTCGTTATCTGGCAGGCAAGATGTTCTAATCTGCTGTCCATGGAAGGTAAATATTTGTCCTTGAACGTTAGTGATAGAACTGGCAGAAACTGGTTTGCTCATTTGATATTTTGGGAATGCGTGGATTTAGCTTTGTAAAATGAGTTTTCTGCTACTTTTGAATGCTATATTCAGCTAATAACTTAGAAGAGAGTTTGGTTTGGAAGGGTTTTGGTAATGTTGATATCCATTTGTTTGAATTTTTTAACATTTGGTCGTTGCTTATGCTTTCCTTGGATGAGTTCAAATTTAAAAGGTCTCGATAAAACTTCATGTTTATTACTTAATGATTTCAAGTTAGATCATATTTAAGTTATTAAGTCATATTAAGTATACATCTCGTGCACTTTGTTTTGCTCTATATATATATATACACATTTTTTAATATAAAAAAAAGTCATGAAGATGTTTAGTTGTTTTTAATTTTTAGTTATAATATTAAATTATTTTATTAAATATATTTAAATGTGTAGTAGTTTAAATTAAGTTATTAAATCATATTAAGTTAATAAGTCATTAAATCATAATAAATCATTTCATGACATTATTAATGCGGGACCTTCAATTGGTTTAAATTTTTGAGGTGCTAACTTAAGAGCATACAATTGATACTATGTGCAATCAATGATGGATTTTTGAATTCACAAGTAAGCTATTTGGTAAAATCTTTTTTCTTTTTTTATTTTATTTGATAGATAACAAAAACATATATTAATAAGCGCTAGAAAGAGGTGGTGAGGTGGCACATCCTATGTATAAAGAAAGCTACACAGTAAACATCCCAAAACAAGCACCAAACATGTGCAAGGTTAGCCTAAAAAAATAAGGCAAGCTAACCACAAAAAAGAGCATCTATGAAATCCAAAATAGAGGGTTTCTTCATTTTCAATGTATCATGGGATCACTCTATAAGTGATTTAATGAAGAACTCCTTCAATCTTTGATATGAGAGCTCTTCATCTTTGAAAGTTCTATGGTATTGATTTTTCCAAATACACTAATATAAGCAAATCAAAGCCAAGTGCCAAACTATTCTTTTATTCTTATCTTGCCTTTTAAATTTTCATTTGAGGAGGAAATTTCTTATGGAAGCCAGAAACATCCAAATCAAGCCAAAGACTGCTGACAAAAAACTCCATAGCATTCTTGTCTTATCACAATAAATTAAGATGTGATATGCTGATTCTTCATTATCTTTATAAGGGTTGCATCAATTGACCATGGGTCATCCCCTCTTCATTAACGTATCTATAGTTAAGATCTTACCCTAAACAACCTCTCATACAAAAAATCATGTTCTAAATGGAGCACGAGAGCCCCAAATCTTTTTGTAGTACGACTTGACACTGAAGTTTCCCCTCCATATCATCTTTCCTGTTCTCTCCTTGTACTTTTAATGGGTAAATAAGCTGTAGAAATTGGTTCATCTCCTCTATTCCTCAATTAACCTATTTGACAGCTTTCTTCTATTTTATTGGATCGATAATTTTCTATCCAATAACAAATGTCTACTTAATCTGAATTCACATTAGCAATTTTCTATCCGATGGCAAATGTCTACCTAATATGAATTTGTGGCTTTAGTGCTAGATAGTTGATACAAGTGCTTATTGGATTATTAAAGCAGCCTTATTGAAGTTTACATTATTAATCCTTCATATAAGCTTTTGCCATCTTGAGTGATGCTTAAATTAGTGTTTTTAGAATACTTTTTTTTATAGTGCTTGTGGAAAATTTGCTTGTTATCTTCATACAAAATTTGCTTGTTATGCTTAAATTATCGATCCAACAAAATAGAAGAAAGATGTCAAATAGGTTAATTGAGGAATAGAGGAGATGAAATAAAAAGATAACAAGCAAATTTTCCACAAGCACTATCAAAAAAAAGTTTTCCACTTAATCTGAATTCACATTAGCAATTTTCTATCCAATGACAAATGTCTACCTAATATGAATTTGTGGCTTTAGTGCTAGATAGTTGATACAAGTGCTTAGTGGATTATTAAAGCAGCCTTATTGAAGTTTACATTATTAATCCTTCATATAAGCTTTTGCCATCTTGAGTGATGCTTAAATTAGTGTTTTTAGAATACTTTTTTTTATAGTGCTTGTGGAAAATTTGCTTGTTATCTTTTTATTTTATGGTAATTAAGGAGTAGTATGACAGGGTTTTGGTGAGTGGATGTTAGAAATTGGGAGTGGACAAGGCTCTTCCTTTGTGGGGATTTAGGAGCTAATATGATACTTTGGGATTCTAGGTTGTTTTTTAGTTTGCACTTGGGATTTTTTGGAAGAGATATCGGACCTTTTTGGGCAAGCCTTCCAAAATTTAAATGTATGACCTATTTGAAGGATTTTGAAAGAGGCAAGAGGCTCTAGAATTCCTTGAAGTATGAGAGACTCTAATGATGTTATGAAGGAGTGCAAGCAAGTTGATCTGTCTCCTCAAAATGCTACCCTCGTGTGGTTATATTTGCAAGAGTTTCCTATTTGCAAGTGGTTACATAGGTTTTTGTATCTTTGGTTAAAAATGTTAGTTTCCCCCATAGCCTCTAAGAAACCTTGCCTTGTCTGATTTTAGATCCTAATCCTTTTATCTGACGCTGAACTCTTTTTAGTTTTAGAAACATGCTATTGCTTCATTTTGATTTTGAGGATTGTATTAGCACATAGTGGACCAAATGTTAAGGGTAGGCTGAGAAGTTCATAGATTTGTGCCATTGTTGCAACTAGTAAGGTATCATAGCAGAATTGAAGACTTGGAACAAGGTCATTTTGTGAGACATCAAGGAAAGGAAGGAGGCCATTACAAAGGACATTCCTGTGGTTTGTTCTCATGACACAAAGTGGCAGAGGTTTTAATGAGTGAATTGGCATCTTTGAGGACCACTAGGAAAGTGGAATTGGAAGATCTGGTTTCAAGGGAAGAAGTTATGGTGGAAGTAGACAATTAGAGTTAAATGGGCTAAAGAGGGGGATTTAAAATTCAAAAAATTTCCATTGGTTAGCCAATGGAAGAAGGAAACTGATCAAAGTCTTTGGTCAATGAGAAGTTAGGTAGGGATTTTAGACAACCAAAATGGTATTTGAGAGGAGATCCTAAGCCTTTTTTTAGTAAGCTTTATAGTTGATGGGGGTCAAGGATTCATGGGGGTTGGAAAGTTTGGAAAGGACCCCTTCATTTGCGAGGTGAGTTCTAATAAATTGACACCACCATTCACTGCATAAGTAATCTAAGAACCGATCTTTAACATGGAGAAGTCACCAAACTACCAGATGGTTTTACTATATAGCTTGTTGGTGGGACCAATTGTATTGGCTATAGAGGGAAGGGGGCTTTGGTGTATATACAATTATCTTAAGAAGAATTAGAGCCCTCTTAGGAATGCGACATCGGAGGCTTTCAAGGTAGATTGAGACTTTCTAGCATGAGTTCATTTTTTGTATTGTGGGCCACATCCGAATGAATGGGATGACAAAATTATCATTAGGTGGTCATACTCTCTAATTTCTCGTCTTACACATTCCTTAAAAGGGTGATGGCACTAGATACACTTTTGGGAAGATACACGTTGTACTGGTCTAGTCTTTCATCTTTAATACCCTAATCTCTTTAGGGTAGCGAGGATGGGAGATGCTCTTATTTTCTTGTCTTAGTTCCCTTTTCCTCTTCCCCTTTTTGGAGTTTTAATTTTTCCTATAGCCTTTCCGATTAGGAATTTGAGGAACCAGCTCTCCTCATGTCTATTATGACCTTTATATATTTATTACCCACATTCCTCAATGTGAGGGTTTGGTTATTGACTTCCTTGAGTTTGTCTATGGTTGGTTCATTCTTTAAAGCTATTTTTGGCTCTGCCAATTTTATCTTCTAAAGCTTCTTCCAAAGTTAAGTTATTTACATGGCTTGAGGTGAAAAAGAAAGTAAATACTCATGATTTATTGTAAGCGTGAAGACCTTGCATAACATCAATTCAAAATGGTGTGTATGGGTAAGAAGAGTTGATAACCAATGGATTATCTTTTTCTTCATTTCTACTAGCATTATGTTGTGGATAGGTGTAATGCTAGGGTGCTAACAGTTGGCTACTTAGACTTGTTAAGGTTTGATTGGGTTCCACAAAGAAGTGTGAAGGAGATTCACACCTTCTGGTTGTTTGGTTGCTTTATATATCTCGTGTATACTTTTTAAAATTAATACAATCTTCATTTACCTATCAAAAAAAAAGAAAAAAAGAAAAAAAGAAAAAAAGAATTGTGAAGGAGATGCTTATTATTTCTTTTAAGGGTGACTTCCTAAAGGTAGAGTTCTATGGAATATTGATAGCCTCACTTTGAATTTGACTAACTAATGAGAAAGAAATTCAAAGATTTTTGAGAACAACAAAGACCGTTTGTGATGTGTTTGATTTCTCCTCTTTTTTGTGGGCTTTGGCTTATGTAACCTTTGTTAGGGATCCTTTGAGCTTTCTTTTGCTTGATTGGAACTTGGAACTTGGTGTGTAGGTATTTCTAAGTATATGGATGTAGAAATATGTCGTATTTGATTTCCATCTCATGAGGGTTGTGTTGGATGATAGATGCTCTTTGGGTAATCTTAGGTAGCTAGGAATTGGTGGGGTGCTCAACAATCGTTGTAGTGTTGTAGGAAAAGATTTTGGAAACTTGTACCTGACACCCAAATTCTCAAACTTCACCCAAGGTTCTCATGTTGAACATGATACGATATATGGGTGTGGGTGTGAGATTCTTATCAAATCCTCCTATTTTGTGCTTCAAATATGATTGTAGGTGTAAAGTTTCAGATACCTAGATACATTACCATACCCATATCCACACACCAAAACCCATGCAATGTAGCTTGTAGATGATGTTATGCTATTAAGCCTAAGATTCTACCTCAAGAGCCTAATGTAGGCTAAAGTATTGTTCCCTTCTAGTACCGGAGGGGATTCAACCTTTGTCATCTCATGGGTAACTAAGAAGGAAAGAGAGTAATGAAGGTTTTGATAAATTGCTTTCCCTAACTTTGATTATGTGTAGAGAGTTGGGATGTTCCCTTTCTTGAGCTTTTTGTTTAGCAAATCAAGTAGTTATATATATATATATATATATCTATATTTAAAAATTTTTAGTTTTTAATTATATATTCCACGTAAAAGGGATATAAAAAAGAGGGTGAATAGTATATCCCATCACTTATCATATCCCATATTTGGTTGAACATAGGATATGATAAATGAGGGGATAACTTATCCTATCCCATTACCAACTAAATATGAGATAAGATATGTTATCTCTCCTCTTATTCTATCTCATGCTATATCCGACCAACCAAACATGACCTTAGGATTTTTGAGTTGTTTAAAGTTTTTAGTTTCTATCAATTTCTTGGTCGTTCACATTGCGATTATCTTTGAGGTGGGTAGAATCTTAACATGAGAGATTTAATTTGTTTTTCTTAAATATCATCTTAATAAAATTTTTTGAAATGATTTCTATTATAGTAAATTGTTTTATATTTATAATTCTTGGGCAGCATTTGATAATTGATTTTTTCTAATATGATCAATTTATTATGTATTTTTAGATATACGTTCAGTGATTTTATTATCTTAATAAACCATGTTATAAATTGAATTACTGAATATTGATTCCCCTGTCAATATGGAGAAAGTATAAAGATATTTTATTGATTATCAGTATTTGGACACTGATTATTGTTAGTTAAGTCCAACATTTCTTACTTAATATATTAGTGATATCTGTATATGTACATGTTTGATGTTTGGGCACTTATCCCATGCTTTTTATTAATATTTGGTTACTTAGTCCTGATGGATATTGATGGTTAGACCTTAGTTGGTGGAGGTGAAGGGGCTTCCCCATGCAGGATATTTTAGCAATAAACCATTGATTTTGAAGATGAGCATGTTTAAGAATTATGACGATGGTTTTTTGCATCTGCTTTTTTCAGAAATGAAATTTGAGAAACAGTTGATTGATTGCTACATTGTTAGCAATCTTTATGTCTTGGTTCTATTGCTTAGGCTGCTTAGTTCAAATGCTTATTTTAAGGTATGGAATTGACAATTTAGGTCATTTTATGGTTGAGGATGCGATAGAGTGTGATTTTTGTCCAGTGTTAGAGCATTCTTTGTTGGAACAGTTTGTTCTTTCATAATTTTAATGTTTTACTTTAATTACTGTTGGTTGTATTTATTATATCTTGTTTCCATTGTATAATTTATTCTGTTATTTCAGTTGATGTTCAGTTTGTTTCTGTTTTGCTTATCTGTATGTTTGTGCCTTTGATTAGCTTTGTGTATTAACTGAGCTTAGCTTGGGATAGGCATGTCCATCGCATATCTTTGGATTTGGGCCGTGACAGGAGTATCAGTGGATCATCTTTTTCTTCTTTGTCCATTTGTGTAGGACTCAGGACCTATACTTTAGACTTGCTAGGTGTGCTTTGGGTACTTCCTAAAGGAAGCAGATATGTTGGTAATGGCTGATTGTTGTTTTTGTTGTAATTCCAGGTGCGAGGCCCTCTGGCATGTATCAATTCTCTTTTACTTTGGTCGATTTAGTTGGGGAGAAACACCAGAATCTTTGAGGATATAAAGGCTCTTGAAGTTTTTATGGGGAGAGATCTGTTACTTTTTCCTTTTATAGGTATCATGTTCTTGACAGTTCATTGGTACTCTGTTGAGTGTGATTATGTTGTGCTGGGTTTCTGAACTGCTATGCATCTAGGAATTGTCTCCCCATGCCCCTGGGTTTCTGGAGCTGAAGTTTTGATGGGTGCTCTCTAGGTATCATGGAAATATGGAATGGCTAGGATAGGTGGAGCATATCATGATTATGGATTGATATGGTTAGAACTAATTCTAGTCCAGCGGTTGCTGGTTTTCTGGAGGTAAAGGGACTTGCATTCATGAAGGCTTGATTCTGGAAAAGACTTGTGGCTTTGATAACTTTTCAGCTATTGATTATTAAGCCTTATTCATCCTAGGCCTCAGAGGAAAAGAGGGCATTGGAAATTGGATTCTTTGTTGCAGAAAATCTTTGGCTTCTCTTCTAAGTGGATTGCCCCTTCAGATTAATTTCTTGCTTAGCTAACCAATCAACTGATTAATTGGCTAAGTGACTTTCTTTTAAACTATGGGTTTTGGAAGAGAAGTGTATGCTTGTTTAAGAGGTTCTGTATCTCTTTATATATTTATTTTTGATGGGTGAGGTTCTCTATCTCTTCATATGACTTCTGTTCTCTGTTTTTTCTTTCTCTGAGGCTCACCTACATTTTTTATTTTACATTCTAAAGGATAACTTGTCCTTCTTTTTTGTCTTCTACTTCATCTTCCTCTCTTTTCTATTTTTACTTTTAGTTAAGATTGCAATTAATTTTGTTCTTGAGCGTAGTGGGGCTTAAGTTAAGGTGCCTTACATTAATATATGATTGATCAATTTGCTTATTAAAAAGTATTGATCTTGTTTGCAAGTTAAAAAAAAAGAAGAATATTTAAGTTACTAAAGGATGAGCATCATAAATTGCCAACTATTATTAATATTTTCATATATTTTGAAGCAATTTAGTGGACATTAAAAGCCTTAAGTAGCCAAGTCGCACTTTCCCTCTATGCAGCTCTTCAAGCTTCATGTGATGTTTTGTAGGTATTTCCTTTCAAGATCTTAAACCCGGATGAGTTCGATAATTTTGAGTGTTGTGACTATTTTAGAGAGGTCAAGAATGTTACACAAAGGTTTGGTAGCAAGAACTAAGTAGCACGATAAGCAGAAGCTCACATAACTCCACAAACCTGATTTCAACCAATTTGGTGTTTGCTATCAGTTTAAGGGTCTAGAGGTGTCCAAATGAGTGAAATAGTTTTGAAAAATCTTATGCTCCTTGAAGAACAAATTTGTCAACTTTAATCAAATTCTGAGGTTGTTTGCCCAATCAGATAAATCACACAAGTTGGAGCAAAATTCAGAAAACCTGCTGAAGCTAAAGGAAGTGATTTTGAGCTTGACCTGAGAAGGCCCAAATACCCTTAAAAAGACCCAAAGCCTCTTCCTATTGGCTTAGGTTTTCAAGAGGACCCATTTGGCTGAGAAGGGGACTCTTTCACACGTTTGATGGGAGGAATGAGGCATACAAAGGGAGAGAAGAGTGGCAGCCAACTAGTTTTTTCGTTCAGTACATTTATGAAGATTTCTTTGAGGGTTTTTTCCCCAATCTTTACTTGAATGGTGTTAAAAACTTGATTATCTTTGATCTAGAACTTTTAGGTTTGCTTCTTAGACTTTATTTTACTCTGTTTAATATGCAAGAACTCAATTTTGGATTGTCTAATTCAACACAATTTATAAAGATTCAATATTTTTAGGTCTAATGATTGCTTTCCAATGCCCCTCCATGCTTGGTTAAGTTATTGGCTATGAGGTTGACCATGGGATTCCAAACATGAGATTTGAAGTGTCCAAACATAGAGAATTAATTATCCCCAGATCTTGTTTGTTAGATTGCTTGGAGAATTTAGAAAGTTAACTCTTTTCTTGTGCCTAAATAGCTACTTTGCTAGATATGTGTCGATATCCCTACTTCTTAGCACTTGTGTTGAGAAAGTCTCTGTTTTAATACTTGGTAATAATTAGGGTGGGAACTGCTTGGAGCAGCTGGGCTGTCCAGTGCATTTGCAGCAATGAGGTATTTGAAATGCCAAAAAAAAAAAAAAAAAAAAAAAACGAAGAAGGAAAAAAAAGGGAGAAATCAGAGTCAAGGTCATGTAATTGAGTTTTATGTTTGTTTCTGTATAATTTAGTATACAAAATTCTCACTGCATATTGGCATTATACAGAAAACTCTCTAATGTTGACATAAGTTTTTTGCTTAATCTTTCATTGATTGGATCAAGAAACTTGGAAAAGCATTTGTTTGTTGATTGTTCTGTTTGTTTCTTTTCTGCAATTTTAATACCAAACTTGGCATAAATACGGAGGCTAAATTTTCTAACTTCATCTAAACTGAACTTAGCAGGTAAAAAAACAGAACAAAGAAAAAATTGTACACATGAGCTGTATCACTTAATACAACCAATAGAATTTGTACTCTGGTTGCAAATCTAACAAAATACTTGAATCCTTTTTAAGCCTCCACGAATCTCAAGAAGTCTGATTTATCATTTTGATTGTTCAATTCTCTTAATGGAATACTTTAGCTCCTGTTGAATATTCATTCTTGAAGGTGACAAAACAATGTCCTTCCAAACTGACCCAGCTTGCGATGCTGGGTTTGGGCACTTGTATAGTTCGGATATTGAGTTCGCTTCATCATTCAACATGGCTACTGCCTTTAAACAGCTTATCTCATCTGGATCAACCAGCAAATTCCTTTCTCTGTCTTTCCATCCTATCAGCTTCACAAACATTATTGTGTCAGTATCACGTATTTAATGAAACATTAGCAGTATGAGTATGAGCTACTCGTTGGTAGAAGTTTTGGCCAAGGTTCCATTCCTGAATGTCATACCTAATTACGGGTTAACTGGGTTACTTAGTTCCTATAAAATTTCCATCTAGGCCTGTCAAGGTCTTTACTAGGCTTGTTTATGTTAACCTTAAATTGGCCCCTGTTCAGGTTCATTACAGTTTTGATGGGTTCAGCCTTAATTGAGCTTAGTTACATACTGTGAGCTGCTAGGATATGAAGTTTACCACAAGCTATGGAAGAAATCTATAAGCTGTACAGGCATATATCTGTTCGAGGTATTGATGCCCACACTAGCTGAAATCATAGTTTAATAAGCCAAATGAGCTTCATTTAAGTGCATATGTTGTAATTGAGTATGCTATAGCTCAGAGCCTCATTTCTATGAATTCTGTTTTATTGTTTGTTACCTGAAGATGCAACTTAGAAAACTGAAGAAAAGGGAAGAATGAAGAAAGAGGAGTTAGTAGTGGATGTACCTTAGGTGGGCCTTCCAAAGCATTTGTGCAATATAGCCTGGCATTGTCAACCAATTGGCAGTATGTTGTAAATGCATTTGCAAATCTCTTGTGGGATTTCAACTGTGACTTCACCCTGACAGCTCTTCTAGTTAAGATAGCTCTCCTTTAAGAACTCCCAACATCCGCATTAATACATCAGTATACAAGAAAAATGACTTTTTTCCCTTATTTTGAACATGAAAAGTAGAATATAATACCCATCAAACAGTAAGTAGTTTGTAGCATACCTTATGCCTCTAATAACTGCTAGATAAGCATCACAAACAACTCCAACCAGCTCTATCCTGTATGGTTTTCTCTTTTTTCCCCCGACTTTTTCTTGTTCTTCTTCAACCTGTTCCCAGTAGTTTTCAGTTACAGTTCCGTCTTCCGCTACCCTGTAACCAACTCCCATGCGGTAACGGCGGCGGTGGACGTTCCTGGCCATGGTTATCGTCTGCACAACAAAGGGTACCCAGGAGAGTGTTCCATCCATTATCACATCCCGCCCTTCATTTAGTGCTGTCACCAAGAGGGATGATGCTGCATCGGTAGATGACTGGTGCACCTGTTTGTAAGTAATTTATGTTTATTGTTTCAGCCATTATAAGAATCCAATGGTATGGAAGTAAAGTCTGGTAATGTTATTTATTGGAAGTCACATTAAAGAACACATTCTTTCATGAAACAACAGGGTATCAGAGACAAAAAGGATATTCAAAACTCAAGAATGCAGTCGGGGAATGGACCAAGTTTAGAAGGGGGAATTGAAGGAGAAAATTCAAATCATATCAAACCATGTATGAAAGGACTCATCCACAGGATATTCTCAGTTTTTTGGAGGTTGCTGACGAAATTGGAAGAGGTGGTTTGCTACCTCAGATTGGTAACTCATGAAAATAGAGTAGCAGTTGATTACCTAGTCAGAATTAACATCTGCATCTGCATCAGCATCAGCATCAGCATCAGACTCCATCACAAGTATTTTCTAAAATTTATGACACAACTCAAAAGTTTATTTGTTCTAGGTTTTTAAATTACTATATATATATATTATGGTAGAAAAGAGATTCTGATTTCTAGCAGCACCAGGTTAATTCACAAGCACATTGGAGATATTAAAAGTTTTAGTCCCAGACTTTGCCCCAAAATTTTCCATTGAGGGTTTTTAAAAGCATGGTGATGAGATGAAGGCAAAAAATATCCTCAATAAGATTAATGCCTATAACTAGAGTGACTTTTCCAGGTTGACAAACCTGGATAATGTCACCAATGGCCAAAGTAAATTATCAACCACACAAGGACCTCAGGGAAATGGTTTAATGTGACTTTGAATTTGGACATGTTACAAGCTTATGACTGAAAAAAACAATTCTAGTTGAAGAAAATCTTGTTAGATAAGGGCTATCATAGAGAGTTTTCAAAGCCTTACAACAGTGGGGTAATAATGGGAGCACTAACGCTACTTTTATAACTCTTTTGATAAAAGGAGTTGGATGAATAGAATTTCAGATTTTAGATCCATGAGTTGGGTGAGAAGTCCTTCTATATTATAGTCACAGTTCTGTCATGTTGCAATGCAAGGGCCTGGCATGAAACCATCTATTTTATTTTATTTTTATTTAAAATCAAATAACCATCCATATTTCCTAGGCAGTTTTTGTTGAGGGAAGGCAAATTCTGGATGTTGTTTTAGTAATGAACTAAGTGGTGGATGATAAAGGATGTCCATGGGAAAGAGGCTTTTAAGATTGATTTTGAAAACGCTTACAAGCATGAGGTTTGAGGCTTTTTTTATGATGCTTTGAAAAGAAAAGACTTCAGTTTAAGATGGAGGTCTTGGATCAAGGGATGCTTATCTTTGGTTAGTTTTGTGATTTTGGTGAATGGACATGTCGGAGTTTGGGTTAAGGAAACCAGAGGGTTAAGATCAGATGCTCTAGTTTTAACTTTACTTTTTATCATTGAAGATTGTTAGATAATGTATAGTTATTTTAGGTTATTTACTTTTCCTTTTCTTTTTCCTTCCTTACTGTATTGTGGGTCCCACTAGCATGTATATATATACCCAAGTCCAATGTGTATTCTTTACAGTTTTTCAATAACAATAATTAGGGATTCTCCCTTTTCTCTCTCTCTCTTCTCATGGTATCAGAGCCTAGGGAGAAAAAAAACCCTAATTATTTCCGGTTTATCCGTGAATCCATTCTGGGAAATCTTTCAGTAACCGTGTTTCATTCCGGTCACCCTTCCCATCTCATAAAGCTTCCGATCAACCCTCACCGTCGTCGGAAAACCCTCACCATCGTCGGAAAACCCTCACTGCTGGCGACTTCCGGCGAAGTCCTTTTCCGACACCGACCATACCATCAGGTGCGCAAGGAGGAGATCTTCAACTTTTCTCAAAGCACCGGAGGAAGAATCCCAGCCACGTGCTGGCTACGCGCCGGCGCGTGAGGGCGTGTGGGGCACTTTCCGGCCACGCGCTTCCACCTCCAGCCTCGCCTGACGCCGTCTAGCCACCCTCCATCTGCGCTTGTGTCATCTGAGCCATAAAAGTGCATTTTTTGGGGTTTTTTGTCTCCGCCGGCCCTCTAAACCGCCTTTCCGGCGACCTCCAGTGACTTCCTCTCCACCCCTAGCCCTGCACGTGTCTTAGGAAGTCCGCGATAAGCCGTATTAGGGCTCTCTTCGATCCAAACGTATTTCATTCACCAGATAAGTAGATATGACTACTAAAAGTTCCATTTTTTCCTCTGTTATATCTGGATCTCCTATGATTACTTCAGAGAAATTGGTTGGCAGTGAAAATTATTTGTCCTGGTCTGCCTCTGTGGAGCTTTGGTTTATGGGTCAAGGTTATGAGGATCACCTTGTTACGTAGGAGGCGGATATCCCTGAGGTTGACAAAGTACAATGGAGGAAGATAGATGCACAGTTATGTAGTGTGTTATGGCAATCAGTTGATCCTAAGATTCTACATCATCTTTGGGCCTACAAAACATGCTTTAAATTTTGGAATCAGGCGAAAGGGCTATACACGAATGATATCCAACGTCTTTATAAGGTGGCTTCTTCTATTGTCAATGTCAGACAACAAGACATGGATTTATCTACTTATATTGGCCAGATTGCCTCTCTTAAGGAGGAATTCTTGATCGTGATGCCTCTTACTACTGATGTTGGGGATCAACGCATATAGATTGACAAGTTCTTCATGGTTCTTACGCTTATTGGCCTCCGTCCAGATCTCGAGACTGTTCGCGATCAGATTCTTGGCAGTTCCTCCGTTTCATCCTTGGATGATGTGTTTGCTCGCCTCCTCTGTATCTCCTCCCCTCAGACTTTGCCATTTGATAACATTTCAGATTCTTTTGTGTTAGCTTCTCAAACTAACTCTCGAGGAGGACGCAGTGGTAACTGAGGTAGAGGCCAATGTCCTCATTGCACCTATTGCAATAAGCTTGGCCACACTCGTGATCGGTGTTATCAGTTACATGGGCGGCCTCCTCGCACTGCCCACGTGGCCCAGTCATCTGATCCTCAGTCGCCTCAGCCTCCCAGTTCCTCCACATCTCAGGGTATTTTCCTCACTGACAGTGAGTATGATGACTATCTCCGCTATCAGGCCACCAAGTCAGCTTCTGTTACTTCTGTTGCCCAGACTGGTAATGGTTCTGCTTGTCTTACCCACACATCTTCTCTTGGACCTTGGATTCTAGATTCTGGCGCTTCTGATCACATATCTGGTAATAAGGATCTTTTCTCTTCTATTACTACTACCTCTGCCTTACCTACTGTTACTTTAGCTAATGGTTCCCAAACTATGGCTAAAGGTTTTGGTTTCGCTCATCCTCTCCCTTCCCTACCTCTCCATTCTGTCCTTTATGCCCCTGAGTGTCCTTTTAATCTTATTTCCATCAGCAAAATAACTCGCACTCTTAACTGTTCTATCACTTTCTCTGATAAATTTGTGACCTTGCAGGACCGGAGTACGGGGAAGACGATTGGCATAGGACGTGAGTCTCAAGGCCTCTATCACCTCACCTCGCCTTCACCTGCAGTTTGCATTTCCACTGATGCTCCCCTTCTCATCCAAAGTCGCCTGGGCCACCCTAGTCTATCCAAGTTCCAGAAAATGGTCCCTAGTTTTTCATCTTTGTCGTTGCTTGCGTGTGAGTCCTGTCAGCTTGGGAAACATACTCGTGTCTCGTTCCCAAAGCGTTTGAATAATCGGGCAAAGTCTCCTTTTGAACTTGTCCACACTGATGTTTGGGGTCCTTGTCGGACCGCGTCTACTTTAAGATTTCAGTATTTTGTCACTTTCATTGATGACTATTCTCGATGTACTTGGTTATTTTTAATGAAAAATCGAGCTGAGTTATTCTCTATTTTCCAGAAATTTTATGCTGAAATTCAAACCCAGTTCAATATTTCTATTCGTGTGTTGCGCAATGACAATGCCAGGGAATATTTTTCTACACCATTTACTTCATTTATGTCCCAACATGGGATCATTCATTAGTCTTCTTGTGCTCATACTCCTCAACAAAATGGGGTAGTTGAACGTAAGAATCGACATCTTGTTGAGACAGCTCGTACTCTCCTTCTACATAGTCATGTTCCTTTTCGTTTTTGGGGGGACGCTGTTCTTACAGCATGTTATTTGATTAATCGTATGCTCTCATTTGTATTACACGATCAGATTCCTCATTCCCTTCTTTTTCCTGACCAACCACTTTATTTCCTTCCTCCTCGTGTTTTTGGTTGTACTTGCTTTGTTTATATTCTCACTCCTGGACAGGACAAGCTTTCTGCCAGAGCCACAAAATGCATCTTCTTGGGATATTCCAGACTTCAAAAGGGTTATCATTGTTATTCCTCTGAGACTCATCGCTACTTTCTCTCCGCTGATGTCACTTTCTTTGAGGACTCACCGTTTTTCTCCACGTCTGAGTCTCTTCCTGTTTCTGAAGTCTTACCCCTTCCCATTATCTCCCCACCTGATGCAGTGCCTTCTCGCCCACTTTAGGTTTATCATTGCTGTCATCGTGTCGCTGTTCCTCCTTCTTTGGCCGCGGTACCTGCTGACTCACCTCCTATCCCTTTGGCTTCTCCTGTCCCGGCTCTGCCTCCTTCTGCTGACTTACCCATTACTCTTCAGAAAGGTAATCGATCTACTCGTAATCCTCATCCTATTTACAATTTTTTGAGTTACCATCGATTATCTTCACCCTATTCTGCATTTGTTTCTGCTATATCTTCTGTTTCTCTTCCTAAGAGCACCCCTGAGGCTTTTTCCCATCCAGGCTGGCGATAGGCAATGGTAGATGAAATGACTGCTTTACACTCCAATGGCACTTGGGATCTTGTTGTTTTACCCTCTGGTAAATCTACAGTTGGTTGTCGTTGGGTCTACACAGTTAAGGTTGACCCTGATGGTTAGGTTGATCGCCTTAAAGCCCGCTTAGTTGCTAAAGGCTATACTCAGGTTTATGGTTCTGATTATGGTGACACTTTCTCTCCTGTTGCCAAGATAGCTTCTGTTTGTCTATTGCTCTCCATGGCTGCTATGCGTTCTTGGCCTCTTTATCAGTTAGATATTAAAAATGCTTTTCTTCATGGGGATCTTGCTGAGGAAGTTTATATGGAGCAACCACCTGGTTTTGTTGCTCAGGGGGAGTCTGGTTTAGTGTGTAGGTTACGCCGTTCTCTATATGGCTTGAAACAATCTCCTCGAGTATGGTTTAGCCGTTTTAGTTTTGTTGTGACATGTTCCGCAGTACAACAGACCATTCCGTTTTCTATCATCATAACTCTTCGGGGCAATGTATTTATCTGGTAGTTTATGTGGACGACATCGTCATTATAGGCAGTGATCAGAATGGTATTCAGAACCTAAAGTAACACCTTTTCACCCGCTTTCAGACTCAAGACTTGGGGAAACTCAAGTATTTCTTAGGGATTGAGATAGCACAATCCAGTTCCGGTGTGGTTCTTTCCCAAAGGAAGCATGCTTTAGACATCTTGGAAGAAACCGGTATGTTAGACTGTAAACCAGTTGACACTCCTATGGATCCAAATGTCAAACTTATACCAGGACAGGGGGAGCCTTTAGGAGATCCTGGGAGATATCGGCGACTTGTAGGTAAACTGAACTACCTCACCATTACTTGTCCAGACATTTCTTTTCCTGTAAGTGTTGTTAGTTAATTCCTATAGTCACCATGTGATAGCCATTAGGATGCTATAATCCGCATTCTTCGATATATCAAAAGCACACTAGGCCAAGGTGTGTGGTACGAGAACAGAGGTCATACCCAAGTTGTTGGTTACACAGATACAGATTGGGCTGGCTCACCCACAGATAGACGTTCCACTTCCGGGTATTGTGTTTTTATTGGAGGTAACCTAATATCTTGGAAGAGTAAGAAACAAGATGTGGTGGCTAGATCTAGTGCTGAAGCCAAGTATCGAGCTATGACTCTGGCAACATGTGAACTCATATGGCTGAAACATCTTCTTCGGGAGTTGAGATTTGGAAAGGATGAACAGATGAAGCTCATCTGTGACAACCAAGCCGCTTTGCATATTGCATCCAATCCAGTCTTCCATGAAAGGACCAAACACATTGAAGTTGACTGTCGCTTCATTAGAAAGAAGATTGCATCAGGATGTGTGGCGACTAGTTTTGTTAATTCAAATGATCAACTAGCAAATATTTTTACTAAATATCTCAGAGGTCCTAGAATTAAATACATTTGTAACAAGCTTGGTGCATATAACATATATGCTCCAGCTTGAGGGGGAGTGTTAGATAATGTATAGTTATTTTAGGTTATTTACTTTTCCTTTTCCTTTTCTTTCCTTACTATATTGTGGGTCCCACTAGCATGTATATATATACCCAAGTCCAATGTGTATTCTTTACAGTTTTTCAATAACAATAATTAGGGATTCTCCCTTTTCTCTCTCTCTCTTCACTAAGATGATTGTGGACTTCTATAAGGAGTTGAGGAGTGTGGCTTTGGAAAAGTTTTTGGTGGGAAGGTCACACTTGTAGTTTATGGGTGATGCCAAATTTTTTTCAAAGGCTAGGGTAGTAGATTTGTTAAGTCAAGTTTATTTTTACTGGTATGTGGATATATATCAAGTCTTGAAATAAATTGACATAAGCGCTCATTACTGTTAACTAATGTTAGTTAGGATCAAATTATAGTTTTGGTAACCTTGCTAAATTGTAAATTGGCTTTTGACATATTTGGGTCCTCTGAGGGGAAACCCTAAAGTTGCTTCGCTTTAGGATCATATACTAGACAAAATTTCTCGAAGATTAGATGGTAGGAAGAAAGTATTCCTGCCTTAGGCCATAGAATAATCCTTGTTTAGCCTTGCTTGTCTCACATTCTCATTTACTTTCTATTAGTGTTCAGGATTTTGACCAAGTTGGCGTTTAAAATCAAGAAATTAGAGAGGGATTTTTTATGGTTTGGAACATGGGAAGGAAAGAGAGATTACCTAATTAGTTGGGATTCATAGTGGGAGCTTGAGGATGAAGTTGGGTTAGGTTTGAGAGGACTTTTATATGTAGAGAACCTTTTTCGGGAAGTTATTGTGAAGTTTTCCAACAAAAGGAGTGGTTTAAGCATAAGATCATCATCATGAATATCTATAAGTCATATTCCAATGGTTGGGATGCTAACAATGCAGTCGGGTGGTTGCATCTTTGCCCTTGGAAGACTATTCTACGACCTTTCTTGAATTTTTCCCATCTTACTTGTTTTCTTCTTTTGTAAGAGATAGTACTAAGATTCATTTTTAGGAAGGTTTGTGGTGGGACAATCAACTACCGTGTTCAATTTTAAATCTCTTCAAAGTAGCAAGAGTTAGAAGCTCCTTTATTTCACCACAATAGTTTTCTCTGGTCTTCTACATCTTGAAACATTAATTTTTGTAGCAACCTTACTATAAAATTTGAGGAACATAAGCTTCTTATGTCCTCTTGAATTTATATATTCTTGTTGCCTTCCTTTCTAGGTGTGCCAGATAGTTGACTTTCTTGAGCTTGTATAGTGTAAACTAACTCCCTCTCTCCCCCTCTCACCCTTTTTCTCTCCTTCTCCTTAAGCTGTTATTATTTGGGTGCATAATGAATATCATGCATTAACACCCCTCCTCATGTTTGATCCTGCCCTATATGTGCTGTGGGAGGTTATCTACAATGCATATCATGCTTCAACACCCATGTCATGTTTAGCCCTATCCCATACATGCTGTGAGAGGTTTACCATACCCTCTGTGGGAGGCAAACTGCAATAGCAACAACCAAATCACACATGATTAGATAGATATATAGATGGGGAGAGAATTTGAACCTAAGACCTTTAGTTAACTAGAGCTCTGATACACTGTCGACTAATCAATTTTCTTAGAAATTGAAGTTGTTAGGATTTGAGCCCATAATGCATATCATGCTTCAATATATCTAACTTGTGATCGAAAGCCCAATTTAAGGTAAGGCCTTTGCATGGGTGGTGGCCAATGCAAATGTTAAGACCAATGACTTGCTACATGTGAGGGAGGTCTTACAAAGATATCAATCCGAATTGTTGCATTATTGTCATTGATTATGAATCAATGGAGCATCTTTTTATACACTATCTAGTAACTCTGAGGCTTTGGCATAAGTTGTTTGACTTGTGAGGATAGATTAAGTTCCCTATAGTTACATGATTGATACTATTTCTTTTAGGAGATTGAGTAGTCTTAGAAGTGGGGTACTTTGGTGTGTGGCTTATCTTACTTTAATATGGATAATTTAATATAAAAAGAACACAAGGCTTTTCCAAGACAAATTTAAGGAAAATGGAGATTTGGGAGTCCATTTGAGATTATTCTTATTTCTCTCCGTGTTAGAAAATTTTTATTTAGTGTTTAATATCAAACTTAAAATAACATTTAGGATATGAAGACAAAAACATACCTTGAACCATAATGCTTAACTCAATGGTTTGAAAATCTTTAAGGAATACCCTTGATATTTACTCTCCTATTCCCTAAAAGAATCTGATGCCAAGACTCCTTTTTCCAGTAAATCTGCTGCCCTGTTAGCATACCTAGGCTGTCAAAGGACACAGCACTCTGAACTACTTGAGAGATCAAGGATTCTGCAAACTGGATCATCCAGTTTCAGAGCTCCCTCTTCCCCTTGAATACCTGAGAGAACAATAGCTGAATCCGCTTCCACCAGCATATTTGTCGAGTCCAAAGTGATGCCTCAGTCGAGCTGTCCAACAAAGCTAGAACTTGAGCCTTAGTGGCCAGTCCAAAACCAGCTAGTTTGGAGAATATGCTTTAACCAAGTTGCATCAGAATCTCTGATGACAACACCAATCCTCATAGGACCCATGTTGCCATGGAGCAATCATCAGAGGTGGGATCTGCTCAACCCTCTAAAGTCTCATACAACCTGTGCATACATCTCCAATTTAGTAGAAGTGGTACTAAACAGAATGCCTGAGAAATCTTTAGTAACTGAATCCCACATGAAGGCCTAGAACAACTGCTCCATAAATCTCCATTTATCCTTTAAAAAAATCCTAAAATTTCTCTCTAGGCAAATAACCTTGAGGATGATAATCAAAGCTCCCTGTCAAAGCACCTTCTCAGTTACAGTTGTTCTGAGAACCCATAAAGGCAACAGCTTCATGTCTGCCACCTCAGGGGACAAAAAACATTGGCTGGCTGAAATGCTAAAGAAACTTTCACATAAGAGCTCTATTCCTAACAGGGGCTCTACAAGGCCTACCCTAACTTCACTCTTTTACTTACAAACTTTGATTCCAATCTATTGTGGGATGTCTCATACCTCCCTGATACCATCTAGAGAAAATCATGGTGGATTTTCTTAAATCCTAGCCAGAACGAACAAAGTTTGTTTTAGAGGTGGGAAGGTGGTATGTGGAAATTTCGCGAGATGGGACTGGACTAGAGTAATTCTACACCCCAAGGATAAGACAGGCATCTTCCAGCCATCTAGTCTCTCAAAGATTCTTTCTAGAACTGGATGCCAAAGGAGGTCAACCTAGGATTCTCCGTAAAGGGAGACAGAGTAGAGACAATAATCTGTATCTTGTCCTACATCCCAGACAAGAAATGAGCCTAGCCAGATGCTCCTTCATAAGACAATAGCCAGTTGCTACTCACTCAAAATGCTTCTGGATAGTGTTAATAACACTTTTTTTTTTTTCTTTTTTTGTGTATAAATTTAGTTTAAGCTCTTCACCTGTCTAAAGATTTTTAGAATGAGTTTGATGTTAAATTAATCCTCTGCAACAGCCCCAAAGAAGAATATGTTATGATCAACCAAATTGAAGATGGGGTACTCTAATGCAGGTCTTCCTGGCGTCCAAACCATTAATGAGTCAGTGGCCTTTGGCCTTAATCTTCAATTGTAAGTGAGGAAGGTAGTGTCTTGGGAAAACTATGATAATGTACTGTCAAATTCTAATGTAAAATTGGGTTCAGAATATTTAAGCTTCTTTCACCTTTGAATGCTGTCAAAACAAGCATGCTAACATAAAATCTGAGTGCATTATGTGCGCTGTAAGATTGAGTCAACTGAACTCTAGGGAGCTATGTAAGGGATAATCATATGCTAAATAGGATTTTTTTTGTCAGAAAATGCTATTTACTGTGGGACATACCTGATTACGTTATTATTGAAATTTAGAATTAATGAGTTCATATAGAACAAATGAAAAATGGTAGTTTGAATAACAGTGCTATGAAACAATAATATCATCCCAAACTTATCAAAAAATAAAAACAAAAATGTTTATGCCATCCCTAATTTGTCTTATTCTCAATCCTTTAATCTCCTGGACTGGGGCTATATAAACTGGGATATGAATATGCATAGGTTTAAAAGGTTCAGTAAGAGTAAGAATATTTAGGAAGATCTTGCTTTCAGTAGTGTTAGATTGATTACTTATTAGTTGATATTTGATATACTCTTCCAAGGTTTTTCATTGCTCATGATCTGGTTAGTCGTGTTGTTTGTTCATAGTCCAGAGGAAATGGGTGCTTCAGGATCCTATGTAGGATACGCACTTTAAATGAGACACTGCATTAAGATGAGGGTGACAAGAAGTTTTTGTGTTCTTATATATTAACTAGGATCCTGTTAATAAAATTATGTTCACTTTGAATTGCAGATATTGGGAAAAGGAGAAGGTTTGGCTAGATTGCAGGCCAGTCACATGAACCCATTAGTCGATGAGGAGAAAACTATGGCATTAAGCATGCACCTCAAGCTAAGGTGACCTTTTAATAGGACATGAAGATGCTAGTTTATTAACAAATTTAGAGTCCATTTGGCATGGATTTTAGGAAGTGTTTCTAACCTTTTTAACACTTAAAAATTTGTATCATTCAAGTGTTAGAAAGACTAGAAACGTTTTCTAAAATCACTACCAAATGCACTCTTAGTTTGCTTTAACAAAATCTTCAAAGGGTGGTGCCACCATCTTTGGTTATTGAAGAGGTGAGAGCAGTGACCCCAGGAGAAGGATTTTAAGAGTCTTTGATCCTTTCAAGTGGAGGCAGTTGGTGCATATGGTAGTGCAAAACCCATCTTAAGATGTCTATTACCTATTCAACTGTCAGTTTCATCAAGGGACTCTAATTGAATCGTTTTGGACATCTTATTTAATTCTTTGTTTCAAAAATTTTATTAACAATGTAAGATACAGAATGTACTACAACAGATGAGTTTTTGCTGCATTCAATAATGACTTTAGGAAAATGCTGTTCTTACTAAATATTTGCATCTTAAACCACATCTATGATGATGATGTTAATGAGATATAAGGGAGATGTATTGAGCTAGTCGATGGATATGGAAATGAATGAAGATATGTGTGTGTGTGTGTGAGAGACAGAGAGAGAGTCTGACCAGTTCAGCAGTCTGGAGCATGTCATGGTGGCCTCTGGAGCTAAGGGCTTTGTAAATGACATCTGATTCTTTGAAGGCATCTGCTTCAATTATCACTGCGTTTCCTGCTGCTCCTGACCAGAGCGGCCTGTTCACATTCCAATAAACAGCGTTAATTTTAAACCCTCAATATGTGTTGTCTTCATTTATTTATAATTTTGTACTAAACATTTTTCATTGACCATATTGAACATCATGCCTGTGAATTAATTGGTTTATATTTTTCAGAACCTGATATTTGTGTGAATGTTCTTACTCTGCCAGAATGTCCTTAAGCACTGTGCTTTTCCCTGCTCCCATCCCACCTCCCATAAAGAGTAGCACTGGACTTCTATTGCTGTGAGCGACTGGAACCATCACATCCGTACATTCTGAATCATCATTTGCTGCAAGCCTGATCACTTTCATCTCCTCCACCAAGGTATTGAATACTCTGGCCACCTTCAGGTTCTTTGTAACCCTCTCAAATCTCTGTTGCCTAAGGCAAACGAGATGCACAAAGCTTAGTACTATGACTATAATCGCACAACACGCTCTGTTCTTTTTCCAACAGTTTATCGTTTCAAGCACAAATGAATTGCAATTTGACTAATTTTCAGTTGTTTTCGTATGGTTCTGATTTCTATTTATTTTATTGCAGTCTGATCACATGATTTTTTGAGAAGTAGACAAGTTTCTGTACTTGTCTTTGGAATAGTTGAATGACCCTCTCCAAAGCCAAAAGGCTTGTATGAACAGAATCATTCTATAGTACCAAATAATTTGCTGAGAAGGAAGAAAAAACTACAGATAGTTATTGGATTAACATTATGGGCTATTTCATAGGTAGTAACCAACTTTTTCCTTGAGGTGTTTGACATGAATGAGGTTACAGAATCTGAGTTAACTCTTAACTATAGTTCTGTAACTTCTGTTGAAGTGTGCAATAATGCAACAAAAAAGGTGGCCTTTGCATCTTTACGCTTGGGGTCTCCTTTCATGTCTAGAGAAATGAAAGATACAGGTGACTTCTAATATGTATGCTAAACCATGGATTCGTGTGGAGTGGTCCATATAGAATTCTCAATCAAGATGGGCACCATTCAGCAATCCAAAACCATTTTTAGTTGAAAGATTCTTTTAGATAGGGCCAAAGCTTCAAGAAGTCTCCTTGATTCTCTTGTTGATGATTTATTCTCCCTATAGTCTTGATATGGCGGATAAACATAACAAAAGTCATATGAACTTATTGATCTTTATGATCCCATATCAGATAGAGGAAGAAGTTCCTGACACTATATATGTAGTTACTTTTTTTACTTAGGTATACACGTTCTAAAGTTGTGAGGGGTCTATTGGACTCAAAGTGAACAATATCTATACAGGAAGGGAGAAAATCATTATAATTTTTTTCTTTCTAAACCACATGAAAAGGTGAAAGAGATTATATCATCCTCATATTTCATGTAAATGTAAGTGCATTGAAACTAGGTAGACTCAATGTAAAATGATATTCAGGAATATCAGTTATTGGAGTAAAAGCCCACCTTGTTGCTGCCATAACAAGGCTCCTGAGTTTCTTTTTTGGGTCTTCAGTTCCCAAAATCTGCAATTATATAGCATGAAAACGAGAGACTTGTATTATACAAACGAATTCTTTGGTATACATTTGTTCTTGGATCGCTAGATCTTTTAACAATTACCTGACTAATCATAAGATCTGCGTGGCTCCAGTGGAATGCAAAGTAGCTGATGATGCATCTCTCGAACTCCTCCACCAGCTTTATAAACAAAGAGTCTCCATCCAATTCGGTGTCAAAGAATGTATAGATATTCTCCTCACATCCTTCTGATTTCCGGGCATAATCGGAGGCCAACTTGCAGAGCTGAGGACATTCTCTTCTGTCTGCAAATCCTATTTGCCTTGCTGCATGCACGAGGGACAGGGAAATTAAAAAGCTTGAAAGGAGGATCCAAATAGGAATGCATCATGGGAGGAAGAGGAAGAGGAAGATCGAAGAAGAAGAAGAAGAAGGTGGATCAGATGGTTATATACCTACATAATGGGAGAACCTCTCTAGCTTGACCTGCCCAGTATCTGTTATCTTCATATGTGGAACAATCTTCAGACACCTCCTAAAACGAAAGTGCATCAATGCAGCAATGATGAAGCCGATGACAGAGGCTATGAGGATCTGTGTGAAAGTAGAGTTGCCCTTGTCATCTGAAAGGGAAGAAGAAGAAGTTGATTATCACAATCACATTTACCCCTTGTTTCCATGCATGACATGACAATACCTATATTTATTTTTACGATTAGAGAGACAAGAATGGATTGTGTTGTTTGAGACTCACCGTTCTGCATGTCTGAGAAATTGAAGGAGAGGTAAAAGAGAGAATTGTGTTTTAGAGTGTTCTGTTGAGAAAATGAGAAACAGATTCATCGGTTTTATTTGTTTCGGGACACGTATTCCAGTGAGCGATGGAATAGTGGTTTTACCATCAATTCTCAAGATTTTTGAACGACATGTGTATAAAATCATTTGTTTTTAATTTTTAATTTTAAATATACTGTTCTCTCCAGATT
This sequence comes from Vitis vinifera, assembly GCF_030704535.1. NCBI lineage: Eukaryota > Viridiplantae > Streptophyta > Magnoliopsida > Vitales > Vitaceae > Vitis > Vitis vinifera. The sequence goes on along the minus strand of NC_081811.1, from coordinate 269,884 downwards.
AACTGTGAAATTAATCAAGGGCATAACCTCCAATTTATAGAATTAATAAGGCAGAACTTAATCCATGAGTGATCATGATCATATCATAATGTTCAAAATTGAGATAGCAATTAACAAATAGTTTTTTTTTTTAAAGCATTTCTTAAAAATAATTTTTGAAGGGACAAAATTTTATTTTGATAAACTGAAATATAACCTTTTTTGTTTGTACACATGTTTACCACATTTTATGCTTTATATAGAAATTGTGAAAATGCCTTCCACCCCCTTAATTTACCACTCCTTAAATGGGAGAGGGTGATCATCCGGATACCTTTTCTACATGCCACAACATAAATGACAATGAGACCGATGTATTATTAGTCATGTTCTATATGTGGTTTATTCGATCGATTCTCAAAATCTTATAGTTGGATTGCTATATATTGTGATGACCACCATTTTTTATGATCGATCTGTTCAATTCAGCTGGCCATTCTACATGTGAAAACCTTAATTAAGGTACATAATAATTAACATATATATATATCAGGTTGAGGAATATGTTATTGCATGGATTATATGGATGACAAAAACTCAAGATATAAGATATTTATCCAGTTAGCATTTGAACATGTTCATAAGACGAGCAAAGAAACATGCTGATGCATTGGCAAGTTGAGGCCATAGAATTGCTGGTAAATCGTTTACGGAGCATGGTCTCCCAGTAATTTTTAGGCCTATACACAGAAACAGAATCAACCATGAGAAGATGTTCATGAAACCAAAGGTACATCCTTAATCTCAATGATCATTTCCTTTCTTTGATTACAAAGTCATTAAATTTAGCTTCATATTTAACTAAAAAAAAAATTGTTCAGGCTGATATGAACCGATGGACAATTTTATTTCTCTATCCTATCCTCATGCAATGTATCTAAACAAAAACTTAGACATGGTCGAGCCGCCGCAATATTTTATGTCAATTTGATTCTTCCGCAATGATGCAATATGAGATTGGAAAGCCAAAAAAGAAAAAAAATGAAGAGCCCATGTGCCTGGAAAAGCAATGCGGGTAGATTCTCTAATCAAAATCTAAGTTGGATTCATGTTATGACATTCATCCCTTATCTGCTTACCACATACCACAGCTTTAAGGAACTCCTCATGAAGGGAAGGATTATAAACATGGCGGAAGCGAAAAAGGCATAAGATATTTGGATTAGGTTCAGGACCACGACAGCAAAAGGCATAAAATATTTGGAGGTGGAGATTGTATGATAAAAATCGTCGCTGACATCCTCAAAATTTATTGTATACAGTTAGCATTTCATTCAACTGTATCCAAATAAGAACCATTTACAAAAATGCCATTCTTCTGCCTCCTTTACCCTATTTTAATCTTTCCACCTTGTTGGGTGGGAGATGGGGATCTGTATTGTGGGAACTTTCCTCCATGTGTCTGCCCATGTGTCACTCCCCTTAGTACTGTCCTGATAACTGTTGCAGTACCCGAAGCGTCCTATCCGGACCACACAGGCACACTGCAGATAGCATCGGGCCCCTTGAGCGGGCAACATCTTCCAACTAGCCTTCAAGTCCCCCTTCCTGCATGTAGTCATTCCCTTATGACAAAGAGGTAATTGATGGAACCTTCTCCAATCCTTACGTCCATGTCAATAGATTGTCACACACTACCCCATACCTCCAACAGGTTGAAATGACGGACAATTGCATCATGACATCCCATTTGATGGCACCTACCAGCCACCTTAAACTGTAATGATTGTCCTGTCACTTGCAGAATAACCATCATTACGGTGGAGGTTAAAGTACCTACTCAGTACTATAGTGATTTTCTCCTGAGCACTATAAAAAGCCCTCCTGAAGTATAATCTAGGTACGGGCATTTTAAGCTGACCTATTCACTCTCCTCTTTAAAGGTTCCAACCCACCTATACTTGACTTAAGTTTCGGAGGGACGTGGCCGAACAACTTGTCCAGACATTCTTTGTGTAAGGAAGAAGCTCGTTCAGTCTCCTATTGCTGGGTAGAGACTCTCAGTGGCCCAACAAAGGGAGGGTCTAACTCCAATTGACCTTGTGTCAACATGTGTATCCTTACTACATGCCACAGGCACCCAATATAAAAGACAGATAACATTGATATATTATTGGTCATGTTCTATATATAGTTAGATTCTCAAAAGCTCGGTTGGGTTGGTATAATGATTACCATCTCTTATCTATTCAGCCGCCGACACCACATGCCACAACGCCCGTAAGGTCAAACAAAGGAAAAATCCAATGAAACCAGGAAAGTACATGTTGAAGAATATGTTATTGCATGGAATACTATATATATAGCTGACAAAAACTCAAAACATACTAATATTAAGCATCATCAAAGAAGTCTTGAATGGGTTGTCCAGCTAGCATTTCAGCCATTATACACGCAGGGTAAGCTAGAATTGAATACGAATCGTTCTTAAACATGCCTGTCCATGAGAGGGCAGATAAACATGCTGATGCATTGGAAAATTGAGGTCAGAGAACAGTTGGTAGTGTTTTGTGGAGCTATTCCCACTAATTTTAGGTCTGCAGAAACCCAATCAACCAGGGAAGCTGTCCATGATCTGAAATTCATGATATATATGAACCAGTAGATAATTGATTCCTCTCTAATTCTCATGCAATGTATCTAAATAAAAAGGTTGCGACATGGGCTAGCAGCCACACTATTTTATGTCAACTTGTTTCTCAAGTAGTGATCTGATGGAAGATTGAGAAGCCACAGAAATGAAGAGCCCATGTGTCTGGTCATATTCTGGAGTTAGATTCTCATCAAAATCTAAGTTGGATTCATGTTTTAACCTTCATCGCTCACCTGCAGACGGGTCCTTGCCACATGTCACGACCTTAAGGAACACCTCAAGAAGGGAAGAATTATAAAGATGGCAGGAGCTCAAGGCATAAGACATTGGGATTAGTTTAAGGATGGAGACAGCTAAAGGCATAAAATATTTGGAGGTGGAGATCACTATTATAAACCTGGCAACTGGCCTCTTCGTACGGAATGTATTATCCAGTAGTTATCATTTCAATCACCTGTATCTAGATAAGAATAATTTCTGAAAGTGCCAAGAGGGAAGCAATAAATTGATAAACTTGCTCATGAATGCATAGCCATTTAGGAAGAGTGTAAATAATTTTATTTTTATTTTATTTTATTCTATTTAGATAGAGTCTTATTGAGAATTATTTTTTATATTAGCTTATTTTATTTTATTCTATTAGTGTTATATATATTTTTGGGAAGAGTTCTATTGGGATTGCGCTAGTGGAGTCTCATTCCTTTTATAATTATAATCACCTTCTACTTTGAGTCATATTCTAATTACAATTAGTAGATTCTCATTGGGACTGTATTAGTAACCTATAAAAACAGGTCACCCCTTTCTCTATATATATGAATACCAATTTTTCAGAGAATTTTTTCAGGGAGTATTTTCATACATTTATTTGGAGGAATTTATTCAAAAACCCGAGCTGTACACATCTCGCTTACAGAGTGCACCCAAGGTGAAATCTGACTATTAAATCCTGGAGGTAGACCACTGGTACCTTAGTGCACCGAGTTCGTCTTTGAGGATGGTGGATCTATTTCAAAGACAGTGCTTATCACGCCACAGTCGATAAATTTTTCTTCTTATTTATTTTGTTCTCTGTTTGTGTCTTTTGGGCTAGTATTTTGTTTCCATACCCTTAAATCCAACAATCTTGAAATATATCAAAATGGAAGCTTCCCTAATTCACACCCGTCTTGACACCTCTAAAATTGATCCCTTCAATGGGACATTCTTTAAGAGATGGCGGGAAAGGGTTTTCTTTGCAATTGATGTAGTGAACTTATGACACATTTTGACTGACCCAAAACCAAAAGATGGTTTTCATCTGTTACCTACCTGGGAAACTGGAAATAAATAAGTTAGGCATGCTATTCTGAGTACCATTTCTAATGAACTTTTTGGTATTTATTGTCAATTTAAAGTTGCAAAAGAAATTTGGGATGAAATGAATAAAAAATATATTTTGGAAGATGCAGGAACTCAGAAATATGTCATAGGGAATTTTAGAAATTTCCAAATGACCGAGGGTAGAGATGTATCATCTCAAATCCATTACTACCACTTGTTGATTAATGACTTAGCTATTGAAGACATTAAATTACCCGAACCTTTTGTGGCTGGTTGTTTAGTATAGACTCTTCTAGAGTCTTGGAAAGACTATAAAAATAACATGAAACATAAAAGGAAACAGATGTCCCTAGAGGATGTCATAATTCATATTAGGATTGAAGAACAAAACTGAAGTAGGGACAATATTGATAAAACTAAGGAATTATCTTCTAAGGCTAATGTAGTAGAGGAAAAACCTAAACCCAAAAACAATAGGTCCAGGAAACAAAACTCTAGGACCAAGCCCAATGCATCAAACAAGGTCCAAAACTCAACTATTAAAAAACGGGGTAATTGCTTTGTTTGTGGCAAGTTTGGACACCATGCAGCTCAATGTCGCCACAGGAAGAGAACTAAAAAGTCCAATTCAAAGGCAAATCTGGTAGAGACAGAGGTGATCTCAACAGTAGTCTTCTCTGAGGTGAGCATGGTCACCAATATGAAGGATTGGGTGGTAGACTCTGGGGCTACCAGGCATATCTATGGGAATAGAAGTGCATTTACTTCATATACCACTATAAAGGAAGGAGATGAACAAATGTTCATGGGTGATTCTAGATCTACTCCAGTGATTGGAACAGGGAAAGTTCTCCTCAAGCTAACATCTGGAAAAATGCTTGCCCTCTGTGATGTTTTTCATGTGCCAAATATCCGTTGGAACTTGGTGTCAGAATCTTTGCTTGGAAAAACAAGAGTGAGGATCTTGTTTGACTCTGATAAAATAGTTTTAATCAAGAATGATGCATTTGTGGGAAATGGCTATTGTAATCAGGGTTTATTTATGTTGAATGTTTATGATATTATCAATAATAATGCATCTTCCTCTTATGCTTACATAGTTGATTCTTGTGATATTTGGCATGGTAAACTAGGACATGTGAACTTTTCATATATGAAGAAAATGGTTGAATTGAGTTTAATCCTTAAACTATCCTTAGAAAACCATTGAAAATGTGAATCTTGTGTAGAATCTAAAATCATAAAGAAATCTTGCAAATCAGTTGAAAGAGAATCAAATCTACTAAGTTTAATAGATAGTGACTTAGGAGACCTAAAAAATATAATGACTAAAGGTGGTAAACGATTCTACATAAATTTCATAGATGACTACTCAAGGTATACAAGGGTGTATCTTTTGAGAAACAAAGATGAAGCAAGAGATGTTTTCATCAAGAACAAAAATGAAGTGGAAAATCAACTAAGAAAATTAAAAGGCTTAGAACTAATAGGGGAGGAGAGCATGAGTCCAACCCCTTTAATTCTTTTTGTGAAGATCATGGGATCATTCATGAAACTACTCCTTCTTATTCCCTTGAGTCTAATGGAGTAGCAGAAAGGAAAAATAGGACCTTAAAAGAAATGATGAATGCAATGTTGGTAAGTTCAGGAGCACTCTTGAACTTGTGGATGGGAAGCTATTCTATTTGCATGTCATATTCAAAATAGAATACCTTACAAGAAAATTGGTAAAACTCCTTATGAGTTGTGGAAGGGTTATGCACTTAATATAACATACCTGAAAGTGTGGGGGTGTTTAGCTAAAGTTCTTCTCCCTTAACCTAAAAAACGAAAACTAGGTCCTAAAACCTTTGATGCAATGTTCATTGGCTATGTTAAGGATAGTGCGGCATATAGGTTTATTGTTACTAAATAAAAAAAAATCTTGTAGATGTCAATACTATAATAGAAACAAAGAATGCAGATTTATTTGAAAACATCTTTCCTATGGAACTAAATGGTAAACAACAAGTTCAAAAAACAAATAGAGACAAGTCTATTGAACCTTCTAAATTTGAACCAAGAAGGAGTAAAAAAGATAGGAAATAAACAAACCTTGGAGATGGTCTCTACACCTTCCTAATAGATGATGACCCTAGATCCTACAAAGAAGCTATAACTTCTCCTGATGCACCATTCTGGAAGGAGGCCATTAACAGTGAAATCGAATCAATCATGTATAACCATACATGGGAGTTAGTAGATTTACCTCCTAGTGCAAAGACCATTGGTTGTAAGCGGATCTTTAAAAGAAAAACAAGATGGATCCATAGAGAAGTATAAAACTCGTTTAGTTGCCAAAGGCTTTAAACAAATGAATGATGTAGATTAATTTGACACCTTTGCCCTTGTGACTAGAATAACATCAATTAGAGTATCGATCGCTCTAACTTCCATTCATAATTTGGTGATACACCAAATGGATGTCAAGATTGCATTCTTGAATGGGGATTTGGAAGAGGAAATTTATATGGATCAATCTAAGGGTTGTGTAGTTCCAGCGAAGGAGAAAAAAATGTGTAAGTTGGTTAAATCACTATATGGGTTAAAACAAGTTCCCAAACAGTGACATAACAAGTTTGATAATGTATTAGTAACTAATGGATATTCCATTAATGATGTTGATAAGTGTATCTACAACAAGTATGAGAATAACACTTATGTTGATGATATGTTGATCTTTGGAACTAGCCTAGAGGTTGTGTGTGAGACCAATAAATTCCTAGGTTCTAAGTTTGATATGAAAGACCTAGGAGAGGCAGAGGTGATTCTAGGAATTAAAATAACTAGAACACCTAATGGACTTAAACTTTCTCAAGAGTACTATGTTGAAAAGATCCTAAGGAAGTTTAAACACTTTGATTGTAAACCAGTGTCAACTCCTTATGATCTCAGCTCACAGTTGAAGAAAAATAGAGAATATAGTGTTGCCCGTATAGAGTATGCTCAGATCATAGGGAGTGTAATGTACTTAATGAACTGTACCAGACTTGACATTGCTTATGCAATAGGTAGATTCAGTCGGTACACCCAAAGTCCTAATCAAGACCATTGGACTGTTGTTCGTAGAGTCCTTGAATATTTGAGAGGCACCATTAACTATGGTTTGCATGAGACCATTGGAATTTCAATCGATGATTTGTCTGATTTTTAAAACATTGGTCTGGATTCCAATCAGGCTTCAAGCAAGGTTCAATTTAATCTTAGTTATGAATATGTAAAAAAGTGAATAATATAAAAATAATAATAATTGAAATACTTGAATTAAAATAATTTTTAGTTGCTTTAACTTTTAGGTTAATATTTTTAAAAATTAATTAAATTAATTTTGATTATAATATGTTCACAATATAGAAAATAAATTAAAATTTTAATTTAATATATGTTTGTTATTTTATTTAATGTTTTAATTATAAAATCATTTTAATCTTTATAATGGAATATATGAAATTATATCGATTTGGTTATTTATTTATTTTTATCTACCATATTTATAATTGAAAAAATATTTTAATTATTTTTAAATATATAAAAGTACAAATTTATATTAGTTAGATGGGTTGAACGGGCGACGTATTTATTACTCAGAATCAATATGAATATGAATATGAATATATACGCAAAGAGAGAGGTTTAGTGTGAAATTCATAACCACTCTACTGTTGGAGTAATATGATGGGGTCTTCAAGGAAATTAACATAAAAGAGAGAGTTACATAACCATCACTGTTATGTGTCATTGTAACAGTACATAGAATCACTAGCATAACACAATAACTTGAAAAAAATACAGGACTAAATAAAGAAAAAATCGACAAATCTAAATACCCATATGCATATAACATTAATTCACTAAAGTGGCATCAACCTGGATCACCTAGAGCAATTGGGGCCAACAGGTTGCTCCCTACTAACTAAGTCAAATTCCCAATGACAGTCAGATTGAATGCGCCTTCCAAAAAAATTCAGAATTCTCTCTCCTATATCCACAGCTCTCATGCAGTTTTCTTAACTTGAACTTGTTGGTCTTGAGCGATGAAGCTTCCTCCTCAAAATCCTGTATCCTATGTACAGAGGCCAATTTTTTCAAAGCTGAACAGCTCACTTGAGTATCCTTGGTACTTTGTCCTACTCTCCCTTGGGAATTCTTCCACCTATCAATCTCTTGATCATTTTGGTAAGGCTATCTCGATTCATTGTGGTATCTCAATCAACAAATGCATCAATTCAGTTTATTACACTGCCAGCTCCACCAAACAAACCACTCGGGGAGCCATGGCAACAAAAGCACGACTTCCTTGCACACCTTCTAAAATTTGTGACCGAAACATTTGACCTGGTTTCTTAACTTTCATTCAAAAGAACATGCTAGTATATTATGTTGAATGATCACAGCATAATTTCCCACCTTCTGTAGCTCAATTGCAATGGCTACCTACAAGATAAAACATTGATGTCATTTTCAAATTTCAAGACCAATTTATCAACATATTAGTACACCTCATTGCAGTAATCAATCAAGAAGGATTGCAACAAAATACCAACAAGATTCCTTCTATTAGTCACTGCCAAGCATTAACTTGGTTTTGAGCATGTCACTTAAATTAACCATCTCACAGATTCCAAAATTTTTGTGATAACAAATGCTTTTTAACCATTTCATACATTACAACCTTTTTGTGATAACAAAAGACAAAGCAAGACATATTTTCTATTTTCAGCATCGTAAACCATCAAATTGAGGCAGACAGTTGAGTCAACCCCTGCAGGGTGACTTCTAAATTTAATGAAACAAACTGAATTTGAAAACAATATAGCAGATGTATAATTTGAATTTGCTATGACCCTCATGTACATGGCTAGAAAATAGAAGTTCTATTCTAGGAAAATAAACCTATAAGTGCATCTTACACAAATCAGGAAAAGGAAAATAAAAACAGGTCTCATACCTGCAATGAGAATATCAAGTCGGTCGCATCCCCAACCTTATGGTTTGTCCACTTGGTAAATGGAAGATACAGTGGTCAGCCACTGACCTACAGGCACTTCAATAATGCTTGATAATTCTGAAGTGATTCAGGAAAGAATTGAGAAAAACTGTGAATATATTAACTCATGCTGTAAGATGCCTGAGGGTTTCTGTTCCCTATCTCCAACAAACTAGCATTGCCATCTACTTTCAGTTGTAGTTTACGAGACCAAGAGGAAGCATGCATTCAATAGCCCATTTAAGCTGTGTTCCACACTTGTGTTTGAACACAAATCTCAACTGATGTAAATAATTATGCTGTTGCAGCCATAGTCAATGAAAATTCTGTTCCTCATAAGTCATGACATGTCAACCGGATGTCCAAAGGAACCATCCTCACAAGCACTTCATTAGAACAATCCCACCATTCAAGTTGGAGGTTTGGATATAATCACAGTAGGAACTGCAGCACTATGCATGCAACTTTGTTACTTCAGGTTGGAAAGTTGAACTCTACAGGGAGTTTGTCCAAACTAGAGTTGTTCGCTGAAGTGAATTTCATGTTACTGACTTAAGATTTCTCATATCCTCTTCCAGTTTGACCTTGGGCAGGAAATGTTGGAAGCAAGTGCAGATATTCACGATATTTCTCATCCTTGGAGAGCAAGTCTACTACTATGGAGATTGTGGATGCATCGGGTGAAAAATCTTTCTCTGCCATTTCTTGGAGAAGTTCGACCACTTTTTGCATCTCATCATTTTGGCAGAAACCACGCATAAGTGTATTAAAAGTCACCAGATTTGGAGCACAACCCTTCTCTTCCATTCCCAAAAACAAATCTTTTGCATTTTCTAATTGCCCACTTTTACACAGCCCATGGATCATGACTGTATAAGTTATAACATTTGGCTCCAGGCCTTCATGAGACAATCTGTTAAATAGCTCTCTAGCAATTTCAATCTTCCTAGCTTTACATAACCCATCAATGAGGCAGTTGAAAATTTGAATACTTGGTTGAAAGTCATGATTTTCTAAATAATGAAATAGTTCCATTGCTTCTGAAAGGTGATTATTCTTGCAAAGCCCATCTAATAATATGTTATATGTACATGATTCTGGTGTAAGGTCATGAACTTTCATCTCACCAAACAGATTCCACGCATCTCTGACTTTTCCTTCCCGAAAAAGGCCGGTTAATAAGGTGTTATAGGTAATAACTGTTGGCATAATTTCCTTACACATCATTTCCCTATAGAGCTTCTTAGCTTCCACCATCCTCCCACTCTTGCAATAGCCATTGATCAACACATTGTAGCTAACAGCATCGGTTTCAATCCCCTTACTTTCCATAGAAACAAACAGGTCCCTTGCATCATCAATCCTACCTTCCAAACAGAACCCATCAATCAATGTATTGTAGGTAAAAGTATCTGGACTTTCACCTCTCTGAATCATCAGTTTTAATAAATGATTGGCCTCTTCCATTTTCCCTGCCTTACAAAGTGCATCTATCAGCACATTGAATGTTACCACATTAGGATGTACACCTTCATCCACCATTTCATTAAACAGACCTTTAGCCCCTTCCCATCTACCGGTATGACACATGCCATGAATAATAGAGCTATATGCAACAACATCCGGGGAAATTCCCCTCCCCTTCATTTCCAAGAAAAGCTCTTTACCCTTATCAATCAGTCCATCTTTACATAGACTATCAATGATGGTACAATAACAAACTAAATTAGGTTTAATAGTAACACCAAAACCACCATTACCATTCAGCATTTCTTCGTGCAACTTAACTGCAAGCATTGTATTGCCTGTCATACATAACCCATTAAGCAAAGTCCCATATGTAACCACATTAGGCCGATAACCCATCCGAACCATTTTCCTTAACAACCCTGTCGCCTCACTAATCCTGCTCCCCAGACACAGCCCCTTAACCAAAGATGTAAAAGTGACAGTATTAGGACTATGACCCCTTCTCAACATTTCCCCCAAAACTGCTAAACCAAAATCAACCTTATTCAAATTGCAATAACAGTTAATCAAAATGTTCAGTGTAATAAAATCTGGAGCCAATCCAATTAAACTCATTCTCTTATAAAGCGAAATCACATCAAAGTAACGCTTAATCTTGGCAACTGCACCTAACAACGTATTGAATGATGAAATGGGTGGAGTGGGTTGCATGTCAATCAAGTGATTAAAAACACTAAATGCTTCACTACGCTTGATGTGACCAGATTTACAGTTTGATTTCAAGAAATTTTCAAGTTGCCCTCGATCTGGGGCATTGGAGACAGTGTCTTTTGTTAAAGATATGGGACCAGGTGAGATGGGTCTATGTGGGTGTTCGAAGAGAGATGAAAGCTTACATCTTGGAGTAGTTCTTGATGAAGAAATGGCAGACGCGGAAGAAGAACAAGGTGAAGTTCTGACAGCCATCTCTATCCTCGAGAGAGTCGGAGTGGGTGACTCAATCTAAAACCGTAGTTGCTTCGGGATGCATCCGATAACAAGCCTCAGTTGCAGGAAAAATAACAGGCCCATATCTAACATTTATTTTTCCTTCAGTTTCTCAACCAGACAAGTTTCGCGAATGGGTCATTTGATTTTACCAAATTTTCCGAACCTAGGGACACAATGGAGAAACGGAGAAAACAGTACGGCGTCGTTTTCACCTCCAGACAGGTTCCAATTCACTTTAGCTGGGATGGTGAGGATGGCAATTGTTTTCGAGATCTATTCTTTGAAGAAGTAAAAAAAAAAAAAGAAAAATGAAAATTACGGCTGACAAAACTCTAAAGTGATTTAACTTACTGTCATCTTCTTTTTCTTTTTTTAAATCTAAGATAAATCTTCAAAATACCAATTAAATTCATGGTTAAGACTTTAGTATCAATTTAAGTCAAGTCCAATGATTTGAGTATCTTATAATGTATAAATTATAACGAATATGTGTCATTAGAACACATATTTTGGTTCTAATCAGATACACATCCCAATAATATGATGAAACCTCTTAAATAAAAAGTATTGGAACTAGCAAAATATAGATTATTATTAACTTCCTTATGAAGGGATTGGCATTATGAGTCTCTTATTTTGTTTGAAATATAAGAGGCTTTGTGAACAGATGTAACATGGATTGAGAAATTGACTTGTGTTAGCAAGGAGCAACCAGTTTGCCCTAATTGCTCTAGGTGACCAACCTTGATACTACTTTAGTGAATTAATGTCATATGCATATGGGTATTTAGATTTGTCAATTTTTTCTTTAGTTAGTCTTATGTTTTTTTTCAAATTTTTGTGTTATGCTATTGATCCTATGTACTGTTACAATAAGGCATGAGAGCGATGATTTATGTAACCTTGTAGCATGTCTTCACTACATTGATTTATATGTTTTTTTATGTTAATTTCCTTGAAAAGCCCATGATATCAATTGTACTGCAACAGTACAGTGGTCTTGGATTGCAGGCCAAACCTAGGCAGCAAGTTCTAGAAAGAGTGCCCTACAGAGAACTGGTCGTTGCCATACATGGACCAGCAACTGCTTGCAGTTGGAGCTTTTAAATCTTCTATCCCCTTTCACGGACCAAGATGTCGGATTCTCATGATCATTAGCTTGACTAGTTGAGTTATTCTAGTCCATTGCAGAAAATAAAAGAGACCAGAAATCTCAAACAAGGTCCTCGTACCGCTACACCTGTTCAACCAATTTGCAGGTGTATTGATCATGTCTTAAGTGCTGCATGATATTGACTAATGTCTCGACAAAAAGTGAGCCAAATATGTTTGTCAAACGCTATTCCATCAACGAGTCCAGAACTATTATCTGATCACCCTGTTTTTCATTTTTGTAAACAACCTCAAATATTATTTTACTATTGTTTCCAGTTTCCAGGGTGATTTTCATGCTGATCGATTGGGTGAAGTAAGTGATCTGTAGCATCATTATTTGTGTAATTCTCCTGCATTCTGCATTGACAAGAATGATACTCCGGTATGAATTGTTCTATTTATTAATAAAATCGATAATACCCAATGGAAAAAAAGTTAGCGAGGACACCTTCACACCAAGAAATGTGAGTCTACCTTCTCTTGGCCATTAGATTAGAATATTTCTCGAACTTTGAAAACCTGATACATGAATGTGTTTAAACAGGGGGGTCACTTTGGGGGAATGACCTCCATGTGGGCTCACTCTTTTATAACATTACTTCCCGAGTGTCTTAACCCAAGACCGTTGGATGAAATCTGAGAACAAAAGGAACTGGTGAAAATCCTCAAAAGGAAGCCTACATGCCTAATCTAACCAGCCTGCTTAGTTTCCTACATCCCTCCCTAGCCCCTTCATCTCCCACTCTCTCTCCAGTGGAAATCTGATCCAAATCATTTACAGACTTTTTCTTGTCAGCCGGGTCTAAATTGTCATACCAATGACTTCAAAAATAGATGTATTAATTCGAGTCCCCTCACCTAGGACCCACATTGGACAGACAATAAGGACAGTCCACCAACCCAAACTAAAGTTGTTTTTGATCATATGCTATTTGGTTAATCAGGTCTTGGCTTGAAGTTATTTAATTTTGCTCACCCTTTGCTCAAGTTTAAGCTGAATCCAACATCACAAGCATGGGTTGTGATTTGTTGTAAGTTGACAGAACGAATATAATGTTTCTACCACAACCCGACAGCATTGCTCATTAAAGGATGCAGCCAAACAAGGTCTAATAGATCCAAAAATGATAGGAAGATAAATGTCTTTGACAGGATGGCCTTGTTGTCTACCCAATATATCTGATAAATTGTCAGTGTCCACAGGATTCGCCACATGGACCCTTAAAGGTTATTTTTCACAAGATATTTGAAAAAACTTATAATTATCCACTTGAGATCACAGTTTTATACAGTAGAATATGGGAGGTTTAATCAAACCTAAATGATTGGAGACACCACTGTTTTTCATAATGAATCATGTTGGTTATTTTATTCTTATTTTAAATTTAATCAAAGGTCAGTTGGGTCATTTAGGCAAGTTCAGCTTTATGTTAACAATGCCTTTGTGATTTGCTGCCTGGCCATCAAATGGATTCTTGTGTTTCATTCAATGCTTTTTCTAGTATCATTGCGGATTAAGTCAAAAAGTAATAGAATTATATGATGATATCTTTATTACTTTGAGGAGGAATTTAGTGTGACTTTATTTAATCTATTTTACTTTGGGAATTACCCATTGGTTAGTTCTTGTCTTTGACTGGTTCATTGATGTCAAACTTGTATAAGATACATGTAATTATAGGGATTTGAATATGTATGTATGAATGAGAAGGAGAGGGAAAGTTTGCAAAATTGTTGCTACATAACTAGTTTGTGGAAAACAGTAGCTTCTTATTGTTCGGTTTAAAGCTAACAATGAGCTATACAATGCAGGGGAAAGGGATTACTGTGCCTGTGGTTATAGAACTTCCCAACTCCAATGAAGGGTGGTTTCTGTTTCAGGTCTCTGACAAGTGATACCATTCCCTGTAGTCTTTTATAAATAAACTAGTGGATGCTTTTTTCTCCTAAAAGTATGTTATGACGCTCTTCTTATTGGTGACAACACGTTTTAGAGGATAGATCATTGTGATGGGTCCCTACTCCTTTACAGACAAATTTTGGGCTTCACTTTTTTGATAAACAACTACCAAAAAGAAAAAGGAAATTAAGAACTGCAGCAGAGGGGAAGTCCTTGTCTCTCTCTCTGTTTTTTGTTTTTTATGTTTTGTTTTGTTTTTTCTTTTTCTTTTGATTGAATTGATAGTAGGAATTATATGTTGCTAGAGGATGTGATACACGCCATTGGGGCATGCAACTGAAGAGTCCCATATAAGATGTGTTACAATTTGTCGCAAAATACATACAATGAGGTAAAATAGAGTTATGCTACTCTCTTTGAGTGGCTTCCTATTAAAATTGAACCCCTTTTTTTTTTTTATATATCTATCAATAAAGTAGTTCAAAGATCCATGTTTCTGTTTCAAACATGAAAAGAAGATATTTTCATCCCATTACTAGGTTTTAGAAACTCTAATAGTAGAAACATTAACCTAGTACCACCTCAAAAACACTGAACAATAAGTCAATAACTCTATATAAATGAATACAAAGCTTATGATAAAATGGGTGTAGAGCACACAAGCAGACAAGCCCAAACGGTAGGCACCTCTCATTTTTCCACTTTCTGCTCTTTTCATCTCCGTTTTCTCCATCCTCCAGTCCTATCAAACCCTAATATAAAGTACATCTGTTACATTTTTTCAACCACACTTTCAACACAAGAATCGCAACAATGATATTGGAATTGTCCTCATATCATGAATTACACTGAAATTGCATGGTTGTTGTTTGGTTAATGAGTACATTTTGTGCATGATATCCTTGTCTTCCTGGCAGCAAAAGTATCGGCAAGCGGTGCTAGATCTACAGTTTTTGACATATGACAAATTCTGGCAGGTCTGACCCACATGCTATTACAAGCTTCACATGTAAATCTGACCCACAAGGAGTTTTGGGTTTTTTGCTTGTAGAATTGACCCACAAGAGTTAATACATCTGACCCACATCCTTTGTAATAGTTTGGAGCAGACAGATGTTATGATGATGGAATTCTGTAAGGACTAAGGAGGAGGCAAATTCAGAGCTTCTCTCTTACACAGTACACAAGAGAGTGAAAGCTCCCCAGTCATGACTCGCGTTCTTTTCAACTCTCTGGATGCAATCTCCATATGATAGAATCAACCCCCCAAGTCCCAAATAAGAAAAATATGAACAAAGAAGCCAAAAAGATAAGGGATGACCAAAATTTTCAGTCTTCATGTTCACATTAACCTAAAGTTCAGTCGTGTGTTCACAAGGGAAGTCTTTGGAAACTAAAGCATACCTACTTGCTGCTGCCTGCTGCTATCTCTGAATCTGGCAAACGCCTTTCTGTTACTGTGTTCATAGTCTACTTGTTTGCCTCTTGCTGTTCCTGTGCTCTTAGTCTACCTGTTTGCATTAGAATAAGAATTCGAAAAGGATCTTAGGCTCTTTAATACAATCAAGTCTGAAATTCAACCAAGTATCATATCATAAGGCCTAACCAGAGACTCAAAGTTCTTCATGAATCATAAGAAAGCAGCCATCGATCTGTGCATTTTCCGGCATGCAAATTGAAGTCTGGTTTTTGGGTTGAGGGGAATGAAGCCTGGTCCGAAATCATTCAAACGCTGCTTGAGCTTCATACGAAGGATCTCGAACCAGACAACATTCCCCTCAACTGTTCAAGAGAGGGAGAGAGATGGAGAGAGAGAAGTGGCATAGAGTTTGTGATTTGGCCATGCATTATTTTTTATGATGTTCTTATATATATACATAGGAATAAGGAGAGATTCTTTCTTGGGTCACATGACTTGGAGTCCACTTTCTACACCACCCCTAACTTGCTTTTTCACACATAGGATGTAGTTTATGGGAATTTCCTTTGTAAAAATCCAAATAAATATTATTTCGGTAGAAGAAGTTAAGACCTTCCCTCATCCATAATACATGGTTTTTAGCATTAGAGTTATGTTATTAGTCTATTAGTGATAGTGAGGTCAACCAAAATAGCTACTTTTAGCCTCTCTTATAGCATGTGACACAAGCTACTCTCTACCTTCAACACCAGGTTGCAACCCATTTTGAAAATATCAAGTACTCGCATCATTAAGAAACTCGTTTCGATAAACTGCTAGTCATGTTTGGTAGTTTAGCACATATTTTATGCCCATTCTCCAATAATTTAGGTTTTAATATCTTTGTTTATCTCGAAGATTCAACTAAGACATGTTTGCATAGATTTGCAGTAAATAGATTTAGACTTAAAATCGTGTTTTGGCTGATAAAACTCGAGAAGACTACAATCCGGTGTACCCCCTTCTTTGTAAATTTTCAAAATCATTCTTCTTAACAGACACAGCTTTTAAGGGTCTGACTTGTTTTTAAGGATCTTGACATTGTGTTTATTATATTCCCAAGTAAAGGATATGTCTTTTGCTTCCCACTAGGGTAAAGGGGAAGGTTGGGAGGTGGAGAACCTTCATCAATGATGGCATATGCAGCTAGTGTGATGCTAAGCTTAAAACCCAAGCTTAGTACAGATTGGCCTGTTAAAGCTTTTACCGGACCATCACATGAAAAGAAGAAAGGACAAAAGGAAAAGTGGAACACTTAGTCACCATGCTTAATGCCTGGTAAACTTTGTTTACTTGACCTAATTTCTTTTAAGTTACTTTGTTAGACTTCTAACTTTAGTTTTGTCTTTTGCTTGGTGGTCTTGGCGATAAATTGCGGACCCTATAACAGTTCTGCCATCACGAATTTGAGGTCTTTCAGGCTAGTGAAGTTGCTTTTAGTAAAGCAAGAAAAGATTAGAACTCCTGAACTTACACTATGCTTTAAACACGAGCTTGAGTTTGATCGAAAACAAGTAACCTACTTGATGCATTTAGAATATACAGAATTAAGTAACATGGTTCCTAGGAATACGAGAGAAAATTGAAATCTTCGAAAAATATTTAGATATCCCTTTGTCCTTGTTGTTGAAGCTTTAGACAGGCTGTTTGGATTCAATAACAGTACACATCCATTTCCATATCTTCTTTCACGTGACGTAGATGTTTCTCTCCATTATTTATTTTTTGGAGACTTGTTCCCTCTTCCTCTTAGTGCCTTTTGCCTATATTGGTGTACTGCTTGTTCGGCGAGAAGGAAAACTAAACTGCTACTGATTGAAAGGGTTTTTTGACCTCCCTGAGATGAAATCCTCTCCTCCAGATAGGTGGGGCAACCTGCTTTTCTTCTACAACATGAGATTGGGCCTTGACAATGTATGGCAATGATTTAGAGGTTGCAATGGGGAAGAGCCAGAAAGGAGGGGATATGAGGGCAAAGACCTCTTTTTCAGTGCCAAAGATTCCACTTTCTGCATGGAACATTTTTTTTTTGCTAACAAACACTGCCTCATCGTGGAACTGATTTTCAGCACACATGACCAAAACCATCTTAATGGACTGCTTTTTTGGACTACTAGTTCGGATAAATGTGGTTCTGATACCGTAACATGAAAATATATAGAAAAGGTTATTGATTCATTTCAATTCCTGTGTAAATTACAATGACTGTTAAACATGCAAACTTGTTGCCGTCCTTCACATTGTATGCATGTAAATTTCTTGTCGTCACAAAATATTTTGGTAGAAAACATGGCCTGCACATGTATAAAAACACAGTCCACAGTTTTGAAAGGTGCAAGATACACCTAAATTGCACACAAGGTGCTCATGTGAGCAAGTGAAAAGCAACATAGGGTGCATATCAATGTTATCAAATATGACGTAAAATTCAATGTGGGCAACAAAAAATTCAAGATTTCAAGAATTTAAAAGAAGCACCAAATTTAGAACTAGTAACACATTATAAAATTTCAATACCGCAATGAAAGTAATAAAAGGAAAATAGATGAGGCAGGGCCTCTCTAACCAGGTGTATGTCTTGACAGGTGAGGCACCATAGCTAGGAAGTCGCTGCTCTCAGGCCTAAGAGGGCTTAAAGAATGCCTTCAACAACTATGCCCATTTCGCAGTTGATGTTTAAGACACATTGGAAGGTGTTTCAATGCACCATCAGGGTATATACCATATAGGATAACAAGGGTCATGGAGCTAGAAAAATATTGTGAGCTCCAGCTAAGGAACGTCTGTACAATCACATCCTATGAACACCAGTAGCTGCGGGTTCCAACATAATGATTCAGACAAAGGTAAAAGCAATAGGTTAGACAGCTCTATAATACGACCAAACCTTGTTTGGCCCAGAAATCTATATAATGGGAAGAAGATCCTGCACTAGAATAGAGCCCCCCATTGGAAATATGGAGTCAAATGAGCTTTTCCAGGTCCCCACCTTGTTTGGAAATGCTAGCAGAATAAAGTTCTTCAAGTTCAAAGTTCTCGTGATATTACTTCCGATGACAGTAGATTAATCTATCACCCCATCAACAAAAACACAAAAGCAGATAGAATCAAGACCTGAATTCATATAAGAAAAGTTATATGCCGTGGAAAAAAACTTAAAAGGGAGTCAAATCACCTTTCAAAACAGTACTCTGTTTCCACATTTCAAGCAAGTTCTACTCATACATTGTTGTTCTTCTTTACTTTTGGTAAGATTTTATTATTAGCCACTAACTCAAAGGAATCATTCGTGTCAAATTGGATTAGGTATCCCTTTCTTTTCTGTGCAAACTTCTAAGTTGGAGTTACTATGATTACACACAGCAATAATTTCTGACTAATAGATTGCATCTGGATTGGTGGGGGCCTTCTGCCCAACGAGCTCTCCTCATCACCGTATCTTTTATGAAATGAAGGTGAATGAACATCACTTGTCTGATCACATATTTGTGAAAAAATTGTAGTACTGCAGCTCTGTTTGTTTTTGTCAGATACAGCATCTTGGAAAAGATGAGGAGTATGACAACCATCATTGATGTGTGCTCAAGTATTTGCAATATACAAGATGAATAAGACAGCCCACCAGAATGTTTCCTTGGAAAAAGGTCACATAATCTTTTTCCAAGTTGGAAAAGAAAAAAAAAAGGTTGGTTTCCTTATTTCATATGTGCAGAAGCATAGCATGGGCTCACTGGGGCCATTTCTCCCATTTATATTTCCCTATACCAAACACATAGTACATCTTCTAAAGTTCTGCTCATAGTGTTAAATGTGGTTTTAGGTTATATTTTGGAGCAACTTAATATTTAACACATAGTTTTGCAACGATTCCTTGCAGGTCTGCAAGGTTTTGGCGATTTTGGATTGATGGCATTTGACGTCCAAGGAAAGGCAAAGACCGAAAGATTTGCTGTCCTTAAGAAACATAAAGGAAAGGTAAAGGCCTTCATTCTTTTGGGTGATTTATATACAAGAAAGGTGGATGAAAGGAGAGTATGACCAAGATGTCTAGCTTCCAAGGGGCTCCTCAAGAAACCAGAATTCCCACTATTTTGAGAAAAATTTCTGTACCCCATCTTGCTGTGTAACTTTTTTACCAATGTTGCTTTGTGGATGAGGCCAGATTCAGATTGCTGACTGGTAAAATCTCCGGTTTCCCCATGTGGCCCTCAGTGTCCTAAAAGGAGCTAGGAAGGGGCTGCATCCACAGCATCTTTTACCAGAGAATAATTGACAAGGGTGTAGGGACCATCCCCTAAGCGTACACGTGGCGGTCTCACAAGGCACTCCTCCGTTGGACATGTGGCACATCCAACCCTCTGTCCAGGTGATCACATAAACTAACACGTGACACGTCCAACCCTTTGTCCAAACAATCAAGTGGACTAACACGCAGCACGTACCTCCCCAGTTTGGATATCCAATTCGGACCCAGTGGCTAGCGTCTCAAACAAGATTCTTGACCGCATTTTGCGGGTAATCATTACTCATTTTGCCAAAAACATACTATAACAGACAGGACTTTCCTGGGTCTCTTTGGGCAACCTGCCATGACTTGCCCTACGCCGCCTGCAGAGGGAAAAAATAAGGGTGATGGCAAATCATCCCTCCAACAATCTCTGACAGCCGCCTGCAGGATAGTGATGGCTTTTCCACCCTCTGAGCACCATCATAACAGCCAGAAAGTCTTCTCACCATTCAAAATGACAAAGCTCCTGACACTATAAAATACCCCTGACGACACAGTCAAAGGAGGTAAGCATTCCTAAGGAGAAGGGCCCCATAAAAATATCAATATGTTAGAGAGCAAAACTAACAAAGGCATCGAATGGTGTGTCCGGACCCCTTGTCCGGACATCTTTTGCAGGGCAAAGGAAGGAAGCATCATCTTCAGTTGAGAAGGCGAGTACGTCAGGAAATTGCAGTGGCTTTGGTGACTCCATCCTTCAACAAAGGGGATTTGGCTGACCACTTTTTCTAGGATCTTACTTGACTGAAATGTGACCTCCCACTTTCTGGTTTTCCAAACTGACCACAGAGTGCAGAAAGGAGGGTGGAAGCACTGCATCAATAGAAAATGTTTACTAGAAAACTTGTCATAATCATGGTGGATCATCAACCAAAACATTTCAGAATGTGCACCTTTAAATGGAATTCAAACCAATTGTATACTTATCATTTGAAAGTTAAATCTTTAAGGGTTAGATAATCAAGGCCCAGTTTAACAAAGTTTTTGAAAACACTTATTTGGAACTCAAATATAAAAAACCAACTTTTTTGGCTTATTCTCCATGAAGTTATTGAATGCTTAAGTATAATATAAGTTTTTTTTTTTTTTAAATATTATTAACCAAAACATTGAAGGGTAGATAAATAAATAGGGGGAGAAGTCGAACCCCGAGATCTCTGTTAACCAAAACTTTGATATCATGTCAGATAATTATTTTTTCTAAAAGCTTACAAGTAATTAAGAACTGGACCTACAATACGTATCATGCTTTGACAAGTAGAAGTGTGGACTTGATTTGCTAAGAATGTAAAGGTTTTCCTGGACATGCGAGAGGGGAAAAACAAGGAAAATGAGAGCAGAAAAAAATCAGCGGCCTTGGTAGGAATGGAACAGTCAGTGGTCAAAAGGAAATAAAAACAGCCATAGTGGGTGCAATGAACTCAGAATGTGCCCAAGAATAAAAAAAGTGGTTGTGACTTTGATTCCTCGTCTCAAATCCACATGATGCGTTTACACACCTTTTCGTTTAAAGAAATAGGTAAAGGAGACTACAGCACTTGGATGCGTTTGGGATGCGAAAATATGAATAGGAGTCTTAGTTTGGTATGCAAGAATATGAATGAGAGCCTGAGTTTAGCATGCTGATATATGAATGAAGGTAACAATAGAAATGGGGATGAATTAAAATAATATGACAAAAATAGAAATAAGATGGTTATGGGGTGTAGAGGAAGAAAAACATGGTTAAGTGGAATGCATTTATAATAAGATGGTTCCCACTTGTCATCAACAACAATTTCAACCATAGTTGATGAAATTGCAATACCTTGTTTCGTTACACATCACTCTTTTCAACAAATGGGTTTCTATTTCCCCTTTGAGTGGCACATAATTATACCATATTATAAAATGACTTTAATGATATGTTGAATGTTTTAAACAATAGAACACTCCATATCAAAGGGTATAAGATATATATATAAAATTTGTATTTGAACCTCAAAATTTCATTAAGTAATCGAATTGAAGTCAATCAGTGGTAATTATTTTTTCTTTCTTCCAATTGAAAAAAGATTGGATTATGTGCTATTTTTCAAATGTTACTTTGATGGAAAAATATTTTCAAAGATTGAGTTTCTATTCTATGTAGATTCTACTTTCTTTTCTAAAAAGAAAAACCCTGGTCTCACCAATCCTTCAATCCTTTAACAACCCCATTTTAGACTATATTCTAATATTAACAAAAACTCCAATGATTATGTTGATTTCAATTACATTGATTATGAGTAACTAGTAAAAAAGATTAATTAGAGTTAGGGTCCTAAAATAAGAAATTCATTCAAGCAATTCTATCTAAGAATATAAGCCATCGTAGTAAGTGTTGGCTTGTCATTTATCTTGACCTTGTTTAACCTTTGGCCCTAAATCCTTAATGTTAGAGTAAGCCCTCAAAAGCAAAAGGATTTTTGGAACATGTATTATTTATTAATAATACTTGATGGGTCGCTTGTACTTTGCACACAATTTTTATTATTATTATTTGTCTTTATTGTTATGAACATTTTATCTTAATAAGTTGCATCATACACGATGTGTATGAATGGTTTCATAAATGATACAAAACATAGGGTTTTTATTACCTGATATATTTTACAGCAATTCATGAGTTTAGGTGCAATAGAAGTTATAATACATTTTCTTTTTAATTATTGGATAAATTATCTCAACCATTAAAGTGGGACACTGAGAGTATGTTGCACTAATGTTTGGATCAATGATTGCTTTTAATGCCATAAGGAAGTACTCCTAACATGATCATATATTCTCAACATCTTAGGTGTTCATTAGTTCAAATAGTTGATATGAAACATCTTCAAGACAAACATTAATTATCTCTAACGAGGGGATTGTTATATCTAAGAGTACAATTTAAACGGTTAGTTGATCCAACTTGACGTTTGAGTGGACTTAAGTGATCATTTTTAATATTTAAATTGAATTTGAGTTAAGAATTTTCAACTTAAACTCAATTTTGGTTAGGTTTGAGTCAAAATTCAAATAAAGTAAGTTTAACTTGATATAACAATATATTTTATAAGATTGATATAGTATATTGTCTTATACAATTTTTTTTTCTTTTTAGATTATTAAGAAAAAATATCAATTTATGATTATATCATAATTAAATGTCAAAGAAGATGAATTATGATTACTATTATGTTTTATGCAAGATTGTTAAAAGAAATATGTTTGAATCATAAAATATTTATTGTGTTTATTATCATTTTCATAGACGTGCTTAGAAAGAAAACTATATTTTAAAATTAAAAAAAAAAAATCTCTCCCCCTTCTTATATATAGCCTATAAAATAAAATTGAAGTACAATTCAAAAAAAAAAAATATATATATATATATATATATATATTTTACAATTACAAATTGACATAAGACTTGCAACGTTTTTTAATAAGACACTTGTCAAAGTTGTGAATTCCCCATTTTCCATATTTTATATCAATATGATGTGATGAATAAATGAAATTTGGCACCCAATTTTTATAGTAAAATCCAGAAAATTGTTGTCTATTTTAAATCTTTAAGCGGAAGACAAAGATGCTATTCAGTTTATCCTAAAACACAAAATTTTCCCTAGGAAATTATAAAACGCAAATATCAAAATACCCCTCTCTTCACTTTACAGCCCATTCCATTTTCTTGTGGCGCCGTCTGTATCGCGCTTCTTTCACTCCCTCTCTCTGACATTTTCATAAATATTCTCTGATTTTGTAAGTAAACGAAACCTATTTTCAATATTGGGGCTTAGTTTCTCTCTATCATGTGCATTTTCTTTTTTTGATTTCTAGGGTTTTATTCTATTCTGTACATGGTTTCTTCTATTTTTGTTGTTGATTTGCCCGCTGCAATTGTCTCTGACATTTTTTAGGGTTTTTTTTTTAATCTTTCCATAGAAATACCGTGGGTATGAAGCATTCGGTGGCTTTGGTGACTTAGGGCTTGGTTTTTATTTTTATTTTTGGTTTCCTAGACTTTCTGTTTGGTAGTTGGAACAGTTGGGGAAAAAAGAAAAAGAAAAGAAAAGAGAAGAAAGGCAACCCCTTTTTTTTTTAAAGGTGAAATGGCAAATTTCTGGGAACATGCCATGTTCAGTTAACAAACTGAAATGGGAAGTACCCTTTTGATGCTCATGAAAATGGATCACAAATAAAATAAAATAAAATAAATCAGAATGTAATTTTTCGAAGTGTGTTTGTAACTGGGTTTTTTTAAATGTACTATTACTTTTTGTTTTGTTTTTTTTGAATGAAGTCGAAGACAACCTTAATGTCTGCATATGTTGCTTTGATTTCAAAATGCTGGAAATCTTGTCTCAACTATGTATTTATGTTGTCTGAGTGATTTTTGGTTTAAACCTTAAATGTTTAAATCCATTCCTCTTGTTGTTGATTTGTTAGATCAGAAGTCAGAGGTGATTTAATGTTGAGGAAGTAAAGGCAACATGTAATATGTACTTTTTTTTTTTCCTGGCATCTACTCGCGACGATGAAGTTATCGTGAAGGAGATAATAATTAATTCATTGGCAACTCATGGCTATTTTCTTACAGCAAATAATATGAAAACTTTTATGCACTAAGGGATATTTATTTTGTTATTTATCTGTACTACTGTTAAGCAGTGAAACCAATTGGGGTGCCAATCCTTTTCAAGTTATGAACTTACTTAATGATACTCTCCCTAACTTAGTTAGGATTATGATTAAAAATAAAAATGGTAATTACAATGATTGTTAAAAAGGCACAAAGATGCACCACTATAGTGTCTGGAGACATCCCTCATTCTTTTTGATGTGCTTGGAATCTTGCATATTTTGGTTCCATATGTTAGAATTTTGGATCATATTTGGTGACATGTGTTCAAACAAAAATGTTTGCATGTCAAAATTTCTAATGTTTTATGCATTACACATGTGCCTCCTAGGTTGCAACTCACTTCACTGGAGTGCTGCTTGAGGTCCAACTTGTGCCTAGGCCTCAAAGCTTGGGTTTTAGGGGGCCATAGCTCCTTAAATGCACCTTGTGCCTTTGAAAAACTACAGTAGTTACATATAATGGATCCTATAGATAATTCTCATTCATTCTGTAACTTTTTTTCAAATTACTTTTTTCTCCTTCTGACTTCTCATTCTCATGATATGACTTGTTACATCATTTCTTTTTTTTAAAAAAAATTTATACTGACATGTGATGCACTTTATGCACGTAGTGTGTGTCCAAGCAAGTTTTTCTAAACATTGTCTGTCTTTTAAAATTATTTAGCTTGATCACTGGGGGAGGGTATAACTTTATCATTGATGGAGTGGTTGTGGCTTATTAAACATTAGGGTTGTGAATGTTACGATCCAATCTATTCTATGCTGCTTGTTTTTCATTTGCATGGTTCATCCCTTTAAAGAATTAATTAACTTGTTTCCTCATTGCATTCTTAGAAATGGAGAAGTAAATGGATATTGTGTATTGTTGAAGGCATGGCCTTTTTTGGGCAAGGGTGGTGCAGGTGTTTTTCTTTACTTATTTTGTGCTGGATTTGAATATGCATATTGATTAGTTTCACTTGGTTGATTTATGTCTAGTAATTGTTTTCTATGGCTGGGGAGAATGTTGATGAGCTTGATGAAGGTGGGAATTGCCATCCTCCAGAAAAACAGGGACTCAACGATGGTTCAGGAGGGGGAGAAAAGTGGCCTGGATGGCCTGGAGAGAATGTTTTCAGGATGTTGATTCCTGTGCAAAAGGTTGGCTATATAATTGGTCGCAAGGGTGAACATATCAAAAAACTTAGTGAGGAGACAAAGGCTCGCATAAAGATTCTCGATGGTCCTCCTGGAACATCTGAAAGAGCTGTGAGTTTCTACCTCAACTTTTATAGGTGTTATATGTATTTCTTACAGGAATGGATAACCTAATATTCCGTGCCTTGTTGATGGTGTTATGGTTGTTAGTCGATTAAGTTGTGCTACCGTACATGAAAAGTCATTTTGATGTATTCAGTTTTCCTTTTGTTTTTTTGTTTTTTGTTTTTGTTTTTGTTTTGTTCTATTTTTTTTTAGTTTCTTTAAAACTATCTCTTGCAAGAAATGTTTCTTATAGTAGATATTTGCAATCCACACTATGAAACTGTTATTTGATTTGATTTATCCATTTTATTGTGTTTAATTGCTATACAGTATTAGCAATTTTTAAATCATTTTTCAATTTTCTGATTTATTCAAAAATAGCATAAATTATGTCTGGAATTTTGTATTATGCAGGGAATTATTATAAGTTAATTGGAAGAAAAAAACACTAGCATTTATTAGCTGTTTAACTCCCATGTTTTAGCAAACTTGTTTCTCCATTTGTTTTTATGAGTTTTTTTTTTTCTGTTATAATTTAGAACTGTAAGGGCAACATGATATAGGAAACTCTTAATACCACTTTCTGGCAACTGCTGTTTTGATTAAGAAGGAAAAGCCATATATTGTAACTGGAACTTTGTAAATGAATAGCAGAAGGTGAAGAATGTCAACAAATAGAATGTGTTCACCCTCTGAAGTAAAATTGTAGTCAAAAAGTGAACTGGTAAAAAGATAACAAGATAAAAAAATTAGAAATATCAACTTAACTAAAGGTTAAATATAAAGAAACTGTCTTTTGTCACAATGACCAAAATGAGTGTGTGCAGGTTCTACAACCACCTAAGGCAACAAATCAATGACCAAAGTGGCTTCAATTTAGAAGAACCAAAGATCCAGATTGCAGGGATCAGCATTGAGTATTACAAGTTCTTCTGACTTAACAATCAGAAATACATTTTGCGGACATCGGTACCAAGAAGTTTTGCACTGTATCTGGTAATTTCAGAACTTGGTCAAATGGTGTCTTGCCTCACCTTGTTAAACTCTTTATAAGAAAACTACCATAATTCACGCTAATATGATGCAGTATGACTAAATAGCTTCTGAAAATTTCCCCACATATTCCTTAATAAACATAAACAGTCAGTTGAAAATTTGGTAGTGTAGCTTTTATAAAAAGATATGGTGGTACAGACAAGCTGGTATGGAATAGCAATGTTAAAGGCTTATTTTCAGTCAGATCCTTTATGATGCTTTGAATTTGGGAGATGCAGCCATCTTCCTACCCAAGCTGATGTGGAATCCTGAGGCTCTTGTAAAGTTGGTTTCTTTGTTTGGGAGGCAGCATTGATGAAAAACCATGGATAATCTCATGAGAAGGTCGAGACTAGTCAATATGTGTTGTCTATGGAAATATGATTATGAGTCTCCACATCCTACTCTTGTGCACTGTGAATAGGTTTCTGAGCCATGGCTTGTGATTTTTTCTCTAGTAGGAGCATCATGGATTCTCCTGCATTCAGTTAGAGAGGTGCTGCTTTGCTGGTATGGGGCTTTTGTGGGTATGAAGCATAAGATGGTTTGGATTTCCGTTATGCCTATCCTGGACTATCTGAAAAGAGTGCAAAAAATAAAAGATTTTTGAAGGACTGGAACATTCTAATTTTGAAGTGAAAATGGTCTATTAAGGACCTTGTTTTTGTGGTCCAATGGGAGGCAAAACTCTTCCCTTGTTGAAATTTGTTGATAGAATGGTTTATTGCCTTTTTCTCCAGGCACAAATTTGTATACATGGTATGTACATCTTGGCGTCCCTTTTTTGAGAGGTGCCTTTTCTAGTATACTTATCTTGTTGCTTATTACGGATAAATAAATAAATAAAATAATTATAATAACAATAATAAAATAAATATCATTTTAAGATATTGTTCATGTGATATTTTAAACAGCTAAACTTTAATTTATAGAAGTGCTTTAAGAATACTTTAAGAAAATTGAAAGGCATTGCATTTTCAATTTTCATTTTTGTTATCTCTAAGTCATGTGCTCTTATTATCATTTAAAATGATAGATGTACATGAGTGTGTCATTGTATGTTTTAATTGAATGGCTTTGTGTGTGTTTATTTTTTTCTCTTTGAGTTGTCCTTTTTATTTTTATTTTTTTCCTTATGGAATGAGTGCTGAATAGGTTGATAACTGGATGTTGATATTAACTTCATGATTTATGTACTTCTAAATGCAAATCTCCAGATGTTTTTTCTATTCTCAAGGAGCTTTCTGGATTGTATTCTGCATGTTATTGTGATTTAACTCGAATGAATTTCAACTGGATGTTGATGATAACTTTATTATTCATGTACTTGCAAAGAGTGATCTCCAGATTTTATTTATTTTTGGCTATTTTCAAGGAGCTTTCTGTTATCTGATTGTTTTTATTTATTTGTGATTTAACTCAAAGGAATTTTTCAAGGTTTGCTTTGGATTGCCTCCATATGTTCAACATGCTGAGTGTTCAAACCTGCATTCTTCTTAAATTTATTAATGTGATGTTCCTGAAAGAAAAAGAAAAAAGAAAAAAAAAAAAAAGAATCTGTAAAACCTATGTGTGGCAAAGTTTGATGCTGGGTGTTCATTTTACAACTTCCCTTGCAATATCATTATATTGTCACCAATTAGAGCTTCTGTGTCATTCATTCAAGGAAGAGAATTATTCTTATCATGAAACCATCTGGTAAAATGAAGTTTCGATTGAACTTTCAACAGTTGGGTCTTTTCATGAATTTTGTTACATGCAACTGGGTAAAATTATTGGGTTTTGGTGTAAGTGCCAAAGTTGTTTGATCTCCATATCTTAGTACTAGTGACCCAACTAAATAATCTAATCTCCATTTTCAATCCATGTCCTGGGTCAAATTGAACTATATTACTGAGATAAACGCCTAATGCTAGCCTAAGGTTACTTGCAATGAACTAGTTTCTTTATTTTCTTTGTTGGGCACATCTGTTGGGTGCATATGTTATCAACTTTACCCCAAAATTAATGAACAATGATATTCTTGTTAACTTTTGGATAGGTTAAAAATGTCACAAGAGGTTACAATAGATTTTGGTTTTTTACTCTGCTTTTTAGGAAGAGAATCAGCTACCTGCTGTGTTTTAAGTATGAAAAATGGCTTCATAATGCCCCTGACTAGACTTTTTGATGTTTTTGCTCTTTTGAAAGGTAATGGTTTCTGCGAAGGAAGAGCCTGATGCCCCAATTGCTCCTGCTATTGATGGTTTGCTGAGGGTTCACAAATGTATTATGGATGTAGAGAGTGATGTTCCATCAGCTGCAGGAGTTATGGTTTCCACCAGGCTTCTAGTGGTGGCTGCGCAAGCTGGAAGTTTGATTGGAAAGCAGGGTGCCACCATAAAATCTATACAAGAAGCTTCTAATTGCATTGTTCGAGTTCTTGGAGGTGCTGTTCTTTTGAAACACTATTTTCTATGAAATTGTGTCTGAATGTTAGTTGCACAAAGAGAATAGAATTTCTTTCCATTTGGAATTGTTTTTCCTTCAGCTTTTGCTTTTCGTTTGTAAATATCTTTTTGCAAATTTGATGTTAGAATTGCTATCTTTTCTTTCATTATCTATTGTTTGAGTTAGCAACATGTTCCCACTTGAGCATTGAAATTGTTTTGTTACTGTCTGATGCATGTGCAACGTGTAAAGGGGCTTAGCCTTGAGGCCTAGCTCAAGTGGCAAGAGATTGGGGTGGGGATGTGGGAGGTCCTGGGTTCAATCCCCATCATGGGTGAAAAAATGTTACTTATCTTTTATTTAAATAAAAAATAAAAAATCAGTCATTGAAATGCTTGTTTCCTGGGCTGAGAATTGTATGGCACAAGCTCTATTCTACTTTTCTAGATCTCTTCTGGCTATCATATCTGAAATGATGTATGAACTGCTATTCTCATCTTATTAAAAAATTTCTGCAGAAAACCTGCCTCTTTTTGCTCTGCAAAATGATACTGTTGTTGAGATACAAGGGGAGCCTGCAAGTGTGCACAAAGCTGTTGAACTAATTGCATCTAATCTACGGAAATTTTTAGTTGATCGCAGTGTTATTAAAGTATTTGAAATGGAAGTAAGTTTGTTCTTTTCATCTGATTTTCTGGAGTTTTGATTCTTAAAGAGTGGTAGTCATATGGGCATAAAGCCAATGGGAGGTTGAGATCAGCCTAACCCAAATTGGGCATGAAAAGCTCAAATGAAATTTTTGATGAATTTGGTCCCAAGCCTAGGTGACTAACCTGCTTTCTTCCCTAGGTCTATGTATACACCCAATCTTAATTCCAATTGAAAATCTCGAGCGCACTTTAAGCCACTAAGCTTTGGGTCATTCAAACCCATTAACCATTTTTCTTCCTATAAGTTTTTAGTTATATTAATAACCATAGAAAAATGGCACAGGACTTGGATTTTAGAGTCCTTGCATCACTTGAATATCATACTAATGCTTTTTGGGATAATTAATATCATTAGAAAAATAAAAACTAAATATGATTAAATTTTTGTTGAAAAGGATTCAAGGTTTCCTTTTCTAGATTTCTATTGTATGAGATTTTATACCGTTATGAATTGTAGTTGGATTTGACTTTTTGAACTAGTATACACTCATGAACCTTTTTTATTGTACTATGTATAGAGGATTGTGTACTTCTTGGAAGGATTTCTCCCCCTTTTTTGTACTTGATATTTCAATGCAATAGAATTGATGTTTCAGACTAAAAAAATAAAAATAAAAACTTAATAATTGATTTACTCATTGTTTGGGAAGGTGCTTTACAACCCCATCTAGTTTGGTTCCTAAACTGGAAATCATATTGGTTGGGTTTGAATTTATTCAATGATTGTGTTGGAAGTTGCTATCCCTATGTGGGATTTAGCCCCTTTGATCACCAGATAGTTCCTATTAAATTATTTTGTGATCCCTAACATATATGTGCATGTACAAAGTGCATCAATTAATTATTTAAATGTGCTTATATTTGTAAATATTTTTGGTCATCAGATGCAGAAGCCAAATACTCAAGGGAATGAGAACATGCCCCCTCAACAATCCTGGGACCCTTCTCAAGTCTTTCCGATAAATACTGGTGGTGAACCTGGTTTTGTGCCTAATCTTCAATATATGCAGCCTCCATATCAACTTGACAATTATTATCCACCACCAGCCCAAACTCCTTTGGACCAGCATCATCATCATCAGGGTCCTCCTTATGGAAGAGAAACAGGTGCAGGAGTGAGTTCACCCAGTTTGACACCACAACAATCAATTGTCAACAAGGTGATATTTCTATGCTCTTTTTTGCTTTTTCTTTTTCCATTTTTTTTTTCTTCTTCTTACAAGCAAAAAAAAGAATAGGCACCAACAAGCAAGTGAAAAAAGAGAAAACAAAAAACAAGCTTCCTCTCCTTACTTGGAGCTAAGCCTGTCATCAAAGCCTAGCATGATTAAGAAATGATCAACAATACTTATTTATCCAAAAAAAAAAAGTCAACTATGTGCACTTTGACCCATTCTGAAAAGATATTCATGAAATTGGATTTGATTGCTTGGTCTGACTGCTTGATGTCTTCAAATGATATCATATTTCCTTCCATAGATTCCAAACAAGCACGAAGGAATGACCCACGGTGCCTTTTTTTTTTTTTTTTCCTTTCCTACAAAAGATTCATGTTGACTGAGAAGGATTCCTCTTACTGTAGAATGCAGCACCTAAGCCAATCCAAACAGAGAAAAAATCAACTGCCAAAGAATGCTTGCTTTAGGGCAAATAAAGGAGTAAGTGATCATTCGATTCCTCATCATCTCTGCACATTAAACATCCATTTGGCAATATCCATCCCCTCCTTTTAAGCTGATCAAGCATCAAGATCTTTCCTTATGTCACTTCCTAAGCAAAGAAACCTACCTTTGTAGGAGCCTAGGGATTCCAAACTGTACTTGTGTGAAATGGCTCCCTTCTAGCCCAGGCTAGGGAGGCGTACAAAAATTTAATGGAGAACTTGCCACTTTTGGATATCTTTTTTTTTTTTTTTTAATAGGTAAAAGGAAATTGTATTACAAAATACACGATGTATACATATACAAAAACCAATCGAGGCAAAAACAAAGCAACCGCACCCTACAAGGATCTAACCAATCCACAAAATCTATCAAAGAAGTAATATTATCCCCTATGTACACTCTAACCC